>NC_041011.1:6496507-6800186 GCF_004193775.1 Glycine soja
TATTTATCACTTTCATGACTACGAAACATAATATAAATTTCTTCTAACTATGATTGGTAAAATTTAATCTCCTTTTATTAGGGTTTTAATATTAGATGTATAGTACTAGAGTTTGATGTGTGTGCAGGGTTAGTTTTAGTTAACAAAAGAGAGAATTTCTCTTTTGATGTATACATAGGATGCATAATTGATTTAATTGAACTATGGTTGAAATCTTTACTTTGTTAATAGATTCAAAGTAATAAGAGAAACGATAACTCATGTTTTTATTGGATTTTAATTTGTCTTCCTTATTTTACGCTTGAAAGATGTAATGTCAAAAAAGTTAAAAAAATTATATGCAATATTAAAAAGAATAAAATTTACATAAATTTATTAAAATATTTACTCTTTAGAAGAATCTAGATGACAAACTTTCATTTTGTTGCTTCTTCAATTGGCTTTCTCTTCTCACAATTTCATATGCAACGCTAGAGAGGTGTGAAAAAAATATTTAATATATAACTAATATTAAAATTAATAAATTTAAGTATACTAATTGAAATTTCCACTTTTTACAAGATTTTGGATAATAAGAAGAAAAATAACTCAGATTTTTGTTAATTTGTCTTCTTTATTTTATACTTAAAAAATGTAATGTTAAAAATGTACATTTAACATAAAAAAGTAAAATTTACATATATTTTTTTAAATCTTGACTTTACATTTGTCTTTCTTTTCATGATTTTAGATGTATAATGTTAAAGAGATGAGAAAAATAGTTAATCTATGACTATTATTAAAAAAAAATAGAGAGTGTTCACAAATATGATCACCGCAAATCCAAATTGACTCAAACCAATTCAAATAATTTGAGTTAAGTATATTTTGTGTTTAGATCAAACCTGAACTAATTCATTCAACCCCATTGAGTCTGGATTTGGTCATAGGTTTAAATATATGAACCCGATAATCCACTAATTTGATCTATTAATTCATTAATTTGTATTAAATTATTATTTATATATAATATATATTTTAAATTTTAAAAAATCAATTACTATTATTATCAAACTTAGTTATTAAGATTGAAATAATGTCTTTTTTTCTCAATTCTCACAATTTCACCATCCATCCACACCAAATTAGAGTTTTAACTCCCATCTTTTTTCGGTGCACCTCACTCAATCGCAACTCGCAATCTCACTTCAACGAACTTAGAAACACACGGAATAGTGCGATAGAGATTAATAAAAAATTTAGCTTGTAAAAAAATTGTAAATGCTTTGACTAGTTGATCCAACCCATTCAAATTGTTTATAAAAAAAGGTTGGTTTAGGTTGGATTTTAATTTTTTTTCTTGAAAAAGAATGGCATGGTTTTGGTGACTGATCCCTTGATGACAGGTGAAAGACATCACTTCTAGCAATGAAAGATTAGCCATTGCACAAGTCCACACGGGTTGTGCCTCAAACCTAGACAATAGTCTCACAACACAGTCTTTGGAAATTCAAGTCCTTCATTCTGTGTACATATAAACAGGTAATCTTTAATTATTCTAAATACACAATTTATTGTGATTATTAAGACATTTAATTCTTAGTGACACACATGAAAAGACACCAATGCTATCGGTCCCTAAAATAAGTAGAAGAAAATAAAAGAAATATAACTTTATTTAATTCTAAAAAAAAAAGTTAGTAACAACACCCTTCAACTCATGGGTCAATAACAATTTTGCACTGAGATCATCACCACATATATAGGTCTTCCTTCTGCTTGGTTCTTGAGTCTCAATATCTTCAAACCAATCGTTCAAATTTGATTAGATTGAATCATGAATTTGTTCATAACCAACTCAAACTGACTTGCTACATCCCTAAAATTTCCATATATTTATTGAAATCTCCACTTTTTAAAAGATTCCAGTTGATAGGAGAAAATTCAACTCACTTTTTCACCTCTTTTTAATTTATCTTCCTTATTTCATGCTTAAAAGATGTAATAATAAAAAAAGATTAAAAAAAGAATAAAATTGACATAATTTTTAAAATCTTTACTTTTTAGAAGACTTTAATGACATGAGAAAATAATAACTTTTTTTTTGTGTTAGTTGATCTTTCTCTTTTCATGGATTCTAATGCAACGATAAAAAGATGTAAAAAATATTTAATGGAAACTTAATATTAAAAAGATTAAATTTAAGTATATTTATTATAAATTTGACTTTTTAAGAGACTTCGAGTGAAGAAAAGTAACACTAACTCATGAATTTGTCATTTTTTTATTTGTCTCTCTTATTTCACATTTTACAAATGTAATATTAATTTTTTAATATATATATATATATATATATATATAATATTAAAAGAATATAAATATACTAAAAATGATAGATTAAAATGTTATTAAATGATTCAATTAATATTAAAAGTGTAAGAGAATATATTATATGCATGTAACAAACATATTTGAATTTTAAAAATAAAATATATATGTAAAATTAAAATTAGTTTTTTTTTTATATTCAGTTATAGTTTATAAAACGGTTGAGTTGGTATTAAGAAAGAATAAGAGGATATATTAAATATACCATTTAAATTTTTTAAGATAATACATATATAAACGAAAAAACATATAATATAAAAATGATTATTATATGTGAGAATTAAAATAATTAATTTTAATCGTTATATTAAAATTAAAGGTTAAGATTATAATATTTTAAATTTAAATCAAAAATTTATTTATTAACTATAAAATCTATAAAATATTTACCAAATAGAAAATTAAATATATTAAAATTTTAATTTTATTAAAATTTTTAAAATCAGTTCTCTAAAATATAAATACAGAAGCTATGATTTCCTAATATTATAATAGCCACACTTATTTTTATCTAAAATATTATTGCAAGAAGAAACTTGACTTCTCTATCTAATTTACTAAAAAAATCTATACATTACATGAATCGAACATTTTATTAAGATTTTAACGTTTTACAATATAATTTTTACACGATTACTTAATCATAAATTAATATTTAAATTATTTTAAAATAATTATTTTTAAAGTTAACAAACTTACCATAGATAATTATGTAAAATTTAAAATATATAATTTTTTTCTTCTAGTAAGCCCTTGAAGACACTTTCACTCTATTATTTGGTGATCACAAAATATTCTTTTTAAACGGTAAATTCAATCATTTTAATAAATAAGGATTAAATATGAATAGATATTACATTAATCATAGTAAAATAAAAAGATAGTTCTTTTAATCATATATTTTAAATTAACTTCATACGCTTATTATTTTTAAATTAATTAGCGCATAAATAATATTATTAAGAATTATATTAGTTTGAAATCTAGATTCTCTTTTTAAGACTGGTTGTTCAAAGTAGAATTTTTTTCTTATTTTTATTGATTTTATAAAGCTTAATTTCATCTCAACAATTTTTTTTTTAAAAAAAAGCATCCCTCATCAAGATGTCTTCCAATCACGTTGTAAAAGTTTGACAATTTCATTGAAGACAATTGCAGAATTAATCCTATAGTTAATTGTGTAAAATGTTTGTAAATTTTTTTGTTCATGTTTCCCCTTTATAGTTTTTTCTCTGCGAGTATGCTAATTTGTTGTTTTGTTAATGTCTTATTATTACTTATTATAACAAGCAAAAAGTTGCTTAATCACTACATACACGAACCAAAGTAAAATTAAGTCATTTTATTAAATGGATTATGGACATTTGATCGTGTTTAATTTTATTTATAATTTTTAAAACTGTTTTATAAAATAGTCTTAAAAATATTTCCTAAAACAAAATAAGAAAATAAATATTCATTAAGTATTATGTTTAAAATATATTTATTTTCTTGTTTACATATGTTTTTCTTTATTTTTCTTTTTTTTATAAAAAAAAAACAGAAATGTTTCAGTTTTAAAGATCGAATTAAATTAGTTTTGAAAAATAATTTTTTTCAAACAGATTTTTTTAGTTTGCTTTTAATTTGTAAAAAGTTAATACAATATTCTAAAAAAAAATGGAAACACAACCTAACTTGCAGAATTTACTGTTTGTTCCATAATAATAATAATTGATAATTGTGTACGAATAAGAAATTTTTCAAAAATAATAATTATTTTATTTTTTTATATCTCTTATAATATTAATTTTATAAATTTTTTATTTTCTTTTATTTATTATTAATTTTTATTAATATGTGTAAAATAATTTAAAATGAAAATGATAATAAAACAGAGAAAGTGTCTCTTTTTACATGATGATAAAGAGAAACTCATGGTCATAATAAATAACACATTTACTATTTATGAAAAAATAAAAAGAATAAAAGTAAACATTCAATGTATGTATTTTACAAAATCTTTAAATTCATGACCATATATATAAATTTAAAACACTTTTTAAAAGTTTAATAATTAAAATATTCCTTAATTAACATTATGATAATTGATATCACAATAATATATAAAAATTAAATTCTAAAATAAATTATATGCATGTGTCACTTATGAAAAATATATAAATAATATTATTTTCTTGCGTGTTCTTATACACTTGTTAGTTAATAATAAATTTTCAATCAAAAAATTTATTAACTGTGTATGAAAATTAAATTCTAAAATAAAATCGCATGCATGCATAATTTTATGCATGCATGCATTACGTATGAAAAAGTTATGCATGTGTGTGAAAAATATTTTTTTTTTTTGGTATTTCTGTGATTACAACTTCTCGGTGAACAATAACTTAAAAAAAAATTAAAAGTACATCTAATAAATCGTGTACTTTAAATGTTGATTTCTTCAACCAATGCATCATAGAAGAAATGAAACCTATCTTCTGGATACATACACAGGCACATAGAATTCGTGTTACTTCTCTCTTGTTCTGCTGGCTTCCCTCAGATACTTACAACAGCAACTTGGTACTTAACTTAGCCCCACATATTTTGATTCTATGTAACCGCTTTCATATCTCATATCTGTTTTAATTTCGATTTTGATTTGCAGCATAAAAGAAATTCTGGAGGGATTTTCCAAACAGAAAAATAATCAATAAATCTATCAACAAGTATCTGGTTTCTGGTTTGTTGCTTTCCATAGTCCACCAATTGGGTTGGTGTTTTTTTTAATATTAATTAATTAAGTGGGTATAAACAAATTCTTCTATCCCCTCTGCAGTTACTCTGCTGGAGCGGTTACCCCTGTCATAGAGGTAATTACAGAAACCTATCTTTATCTTTGATCCTGTTCTTCAATTTCTGATATTTATTCACATTTATTTCACATTTCTTTTAGGTTCAAATGGGAAGATGCTCCTTCCAGAGAGGAAAAGGTCAATATTGCACAAAGTTGTGACCTTTATCAGGAAATTGGGCTTCTGAGAGCACCCTGAGATAGTCCCAGTAAGCAATTTTGATTATATTCCCTATTGACCTTTTTCAGTGAGGATTGAAGGGGAAGAGTGAATGGAGGTTGGGGAAATGGACAGAAAGGAGACACAAGTTGAGGTTCCTTGGAGCCCCGGCCCACCTATTAAGCCAGTTCCTATGAAACCAGTGCCGATCTACATGCCTGAGGAGAGAAACCAAATGGATCATCTTGCAAATGGAGCAGTTGCATGTGCTGAATTTTCACTTGGCCAAGACAAAATTGGTGGGTCAGGTGATGGGTCAAATGTTGCCGGTTACAGTGGCAAAACTTGTGAACAGATAGTTTCGGATGCTGTTTCCAGCTACAGAAAACTTGGGTTCTGTGAGCAACTGTTGGCGGTTGAAGCTGAATCGAGGAACATCAGTGTGACACAAGGGAATAATGATGGATTGAAGAATCCGTTTGTTCCTCCACTCGTCCTTGATAATGTCCTAGACCCTCAGGGTAAGTCCTATTTTTTGTCCTTGCTACTCTCGGTATGTGACATTTCATTAAATTTTCCACTCCACATCTCACTGGAACTCAGTGAGCACTAGCAACGATTGTATTCGTATCAAGGTAAATTAAGAATTTACACAGAACACTGATGATGAATAAAAAAAAATAGAGGTAGCAACAGCTAGAGGATACCTGATAAATTTGAATAAGATATTACGCATACTATATATTTTTCCATTATCATCCATTTTGTATTGAAATGAGGACAATCTGAATGGGAAATCAGTTTGTAATTTCTAAATATACATTCAAACTAGTTTGTGACTAAAATGATTTTATTTGCATGTTTGCCTGCATTTTTCTCCTTAAAGGTTATCAACCTTGAGATCATGTTGCTCTATAGCATTTCATAAAACCTTCTGCACCACAAGCACAATATCCACCATTTTCTTATCAATAAGTTTCTGCTTTAATTTCCAGACTTGGTCTTGCTAGGATCATATTGCTCTTACACTTGTTTGCATATTCTCTTTTGACACAGAAACATACATTGCTTGCTGTAGCATGAAATCTTCACAGGATACCTCATATATACTTGACAATGCCAACAAAGAAGAAAGCAGACAAATAGCATCAATGCAAGTCAATATGGAAGAAAAGGATCCAGGAAGGGAAGAGAGAAATGTCACTGCCAATAAGCTTGACAATAATGTAGCGCCAAACAGCAAAGAACTCTGTGACCCTGCCATGGAATTTGCTGCTGTTTCTTCACCAGTGAAGGAGAATCACAACCCAGATAATGGAAGCAGTCATGATACTGATCTTAATAAAACACCACAACAAAAACCAAGGAGAAGAAAGCACCGTCCCAAGGTCATCAAAGAAGGCAAACCCAAAAGAACTCGGAAGCCAGCTACCCCAAAGCCTGTTCAATCAAAAGAAAAGCAACCTGTCAAGAGGAAGTATGTGAGAAAGAATGCACTGAACAAGACTTCTACTCCTCCAACAGAAGAGACTGGGGAATTGACTAAAGAAATGTCTTGTAAAAGGTCCTTAAATTTCGACATAGGAACAACATATGAAAGTTCTGCTGCCATAGAAAATACAAGAACGCTATTGGGAAAAGAAAATGGTGTTCTTGTACAAGAAACAAATGTAGGTCCTGCATTTGATCTAAACACTTCCATGAAGCAGGCATCAAACAGTTACATGTCACTACCAGAAGACACACAAGCCCTAAATACATCTTCGGGAAGAAAAAGCTCAGGGACAAAGCCAGAGGAAAACCCACCTCCGAAGAGGAAGTATGTGAAAAGGAAAGGAGTGAACAAGACTTCTGCTCCTCCAATAGAAGTTCCTGGAAATTTGACTGAAGAAACAACGTCTGCATCTGCCCAAACATCATGCACAGGGTCCATAAATTTTGATGAAAGAGCAAGTGAACAAAGTTATGCAGTCAAAGAGAATCCAACTGGGCATCCAGGCAGTGAAATTGGTGTAGTAATGAAGGAAATGAATGTGGGCCTTGCCTATGATTTAAACACTTCCATGAAGCAGGCATTAAATGATGACATGACATTACCTAAGGACACACAAGCCCCAAGTTCATCTTCAAAAATCAAACTCCCGGGGACAAAGAGAAAAGAAAACTTGACTGGCAAGAGGAAGAATGCGAGGAAAAAAGGATCGAATCCGTCTCCTATTCCTCCAACAGAAATGACAGAATTGACTGAAGCAATGATACTTGAATCTAACATGTCATGGAGAAGATCCTTAAATTTTGATATCGGAAATGTAGGCAGAGAAAATTTAGATTTGGACATTGGGAAGGAAAATATGGTGTTGGAGGAAAGAAAAGTAGGTCCCACCTATAAAGACACTTGGTTGAAAGAGGCAGTAAATATTTGCATGTCATTACCTGAGGAAACCCAACACCCAAGTACGTCTATTTCAAAATGCACTTCCCCTGGGGCAAAGCTGAATGCCAACTCTGTAGAGAAAAAAAACAAAAAAGGCCGGGCAACTGCTTGGGGTGGAAACATAAGTAATAGTCAAAGTTCATCAATAAGGTTACAAATGGTTGGCTCAAAGAGAAAACATTCTGATACCTTTAATCGTGCAGATGACAGCAGCATGAATCTGATTGGAGTGCAATATAATGGACTGCCCTCATACCAACACCTAAGTACGTCTATTTCAAAATGCACTTCCCCTGGGGCAAAGCTGAATGCCAACTCTGTAGAGAAGAAAAACAAAAAAATCCGGGCAACTGCTCGGGGTGGAAACATCAGTAATAGTCAAAGTTCATCAATAGGGTTACAAATGGTTGGTTCAAAGAGAAAACATTCTGGTACCTTTAATCGTGCAGATGACAGCAGCTTGAATCTGATTGGAGTGCAATATAATGGACTGCCCTCATACCACACTAGCCTTTGCCTTCAGTTTCCAAAAATACAGAAGAAAAGGAGAACCGAAAAGGGGAATGCAACAAAAGAAGTCCAACTGACATGCCCTCAGGAAGATGCTCTAGGACATCCATATGCATCAAGCTCCAGCTGCTGGACTTATGGTTCTGGATATAATACAGCTAGAGTCCCAGCCACAAGTATTGATAATACTCAAACATTCAACGAGTTTCTCTTGTCTTTGAAAAGGCTGGCAGAAACATCTCAAACCTCTACTTGTGATCGTGGTTCTCTAACTAGAATTAGAAACTGTGATACTGAACCAAATTATACAGCAAAACAAGTGGGTGTCCCTGGCAAAGAAACATTTGGGGATGCAATTGGTGCTTTAGTTGCAGAGACATGTACACCACCCACAAAAAAGAGGCAGAATAGAAAGAAAAGTGTTCTTTCCAGTTCAGCACATTCTACCACAAATGAGATGCTACACCACCATAATTTTACATTGGAAAATTGCCCTCTGCCAATGGGGAAGCCATCAGGTATTTGAACTGAATCCTTATTTTTGTGTCAATAACACTATAAATCTCAAAGGACAAATAATTCCACCATGGTTTTTTCTTTTTTTTTTTGCATTGCAGACATTGTTCCTGAAGTACTATGGAACACCATGAACAATATTGATGCATTAACATTGCAATTTAGACAGCTAAACTTAAACGCAGAAGCCAGAGACCTTGCATTTCATGAGGAGAATGCACTTGTCCCTTATAAACAGAAAAACAGCCTTATCCATGGAGATGGGGTCATCGTTCCCTTTCACATTAAGAAACAGCATCTACGACCAAAGGTCAACCTTGATGATGAGACTGATAGAGTGTGGAAGCTTTTGCTGTTAGATATAAACAGTCATGGCATTGATGGAACAGATGAAGATAAGGCCAAGTGGTGGGAAGAAGAACGAAATGTGTTCCGAGGACGAGCCGACTCTTTTATTGCACGAATGCATCTTGTACAAGGTATCATGTTTGACATTATTCACCTTTGACACACACCTCTAGCTAGGCACCAACTTATGTGATCATTGAAGTGGAAGAAATGAGAAAAGGAAAGATGCAAAACAAAACTACACTTTAAAAGAATAACAAATATTATGTCTGCCTACTTCCCAAAAAAGTAGATGGTAAACCCGACCCACCAATAACTATAAAACAAAATAGGTCCCCTAGACCACCACAACATGAATTATGAAATTATTTGTACTTCCTAGGTCAGTGATAATATCACAAGAACAATGCAAGGGCCACTCTCAGTGTCTAAAAAATTTAAGTACCTACACTTTGGCGGTCATCTATTAGGGTTTTTCTTGAAATTGATTGAAGGCAAGACAAATATAATAGCATCCTATATCTTATCCATCATACATAAACTTCAGAATCTCTTATAAGCAACAAATCATCATAGTAATTTAAAGATAAGTAGCATAAATATTTTTTTCAGGTGTAATGTTCATAAACCTCAATGACACAATCTAATTTGACTAAAGATACATGTAGCACTTTACTAAAATAGTGTAATGAAACCATGTCCTCAGGATGTTGTTACAGCTTAGAAGAGAATAAAATAATTTCAACTTTATCTTGAAAAAAAAAACAATGTGCAGAAAATCTACCCCATGAACAATGAAAAACTTCAGACAATAAGAGCTTCTTGCATTGAGTTCATTTACCAATATAAATCATATTCAACAGGAGACAGACGATTTTCTCGATGGAAAGGATCAGTTGTGGATTCAGTGGTTGGAGTTTTCCTCACCCAAAATGTCACTGACCATCTTTCCAGGTATAAACTATACAAGCTTAATTTTGGCAAATTTATAACATGATGACATGCCACAGCAACATTTTCTATTCTATGTTGACAGCTCTGCATTCATGTCCCTTGCTGCTCGATTTCCAAAAAATTCAAGCAGCATGTGCAAAAGACACCATAAAGAAGACACAAGGCTGGTAGTCAACGAACCACAAGTGCATATAGTGGAACCGGAAGAGAGCACAGAATGGGATGTAAAATTATTGAATCAATCTGTTTATGACCAGACTTCTACAATAGATATGGCTGAACATTCTGGAGAAAAAGAAGCCGTCAACAGCAATGAATCCTGTGGAACTCCCAGCAGTGTAATTAGCTTAACAGATGAATCAAACTCCAGATTGTCAGAATTACCTCAAAAGAATATTAAGGAACACTGTAGTCCTACGAGGAGTGGAATACTTAGTGCTACAATTGAGGAAGGAGAAGAAAAATCATGTTACAATGGTGATAGGAAAGAGTTAAATGACATAGTTTCATCCCAAGGCTCTGTTTTTTCCTCTCAAATATCTGGAGATTTTTCAAATGATCAAAATCCTGAGAAAATAGGATCATGCTCAGATAGCAACTCAGAAGTAGAAGTTCTGTCCAGCACAGCAAAGTACAACCATTTTGGTAGCAACACTTCCTTCAGTAAACTCCTTGAAATGGTTAGTTCGACCAAGTTTTATGAAGATAACAGTCAAAAAAGCGAATCAATTGAAAACTCAGGAATGCTTGAAGTTAACGGCTTTGATCCTTTCAAAACAGAAGCATCAACAAGTGACTTAAAGAAAAAGGATGAAAATGGCATGAACAGATCTAGTCTTCAAACAACAGAACCTGCAGGCCAAGTTGCAATTACCCATTCTCAAAGTATTGCATCTCAAGTCCATCCTCGGGAACAAAGCAATCACCAGCAGCAAAGCTTTTTCAACATTTCTGGACAAACTCAAGATCTTATGCAGAAAGAAAGGGGGTCAGGTCTTGGTGAGCAAAAAAATGCCACGAGGAATGGAACCAATGAGATAAGTTCTGCCCCAATAAAATTAAAGACCAAGGAACAAGGAAAAGAAAAAAAGGATGATTTTAACTGGGATAGTTTAAGAATTGATGCACAGGCTAAGGCTGGCAAAAGAGAAAAGACAGAAAACACCATGGATTCTTTGGACTGGGATGCTGTGAGATGTGCAGATGTCAGTGAAATCGCTGAGACCATCAAAGAACGGGGCATGAACAACAGGCTTGCTGAACGTATTAAGGTACAATCAAATTCCATGAAATATTTCTTTTAACTTTCTGGAGACAGACAGCCTATGAATGCAACTTATATTACATGATACACTGCAGAATTTCCTGAATCGACTGGTTGAAGAACATGAAAGCATTGACCTTGAATGGCTTAGAGACGTTCCACCTGACAAAGCAAAGTAAGTCCAGTGGTTGATTAAACTACTTACAAGCAATAATGTGAGCATTTCTTGACTCTCATTGGAGAAACCAACATCCTGAACTCTCTCAATTCATTCACTAGTAACAAACTCACACAAGTGAATAGACCTATTTCATGTAGGCAATGTATTCATAATAAAAATTGATTTCATACATACAGAGAATACTTGCTCAGCATAAGAGGATTGGGATTGAAAAGTGTGGAATGCGTGCGGCTTTTAACACTGCACCATCTTGCCTTCCCGGTAAGTTGAAATAAGTAGTAAGCAATTACAGCAATATGGAATAAATCTGATAAATTATTGACGTATAACAGGTAGACACAAATGTCGGACGTATTGCCGTACGACTGGGATGGGTGCCTCTGCAGCCACTGCCTGAGTCACTGCAGTTGCATCTCCTAGAATTGTGAGTGCTTCATAAATAATATGAGGCATTAGTTCTGTTGATACGAAGAACTGATATCATTGTCTTATGCAGGTACCCGGTGTTGGAGTCAATACAAAAATATCTCTGGCCTCGACTGTGCAAGCTAGATCAGGAAACACTGTAAAGATTTTCTTCAATTTACTTGGCAAAAATAAAATATAAATAAATTCTTTGTTTCTGCAAGTTTAGCAAAGGTTTTTGTTTTTTGCTTTTTTTTTAATGTTATATTGCAGATATGAGCTACATTACCAGATGATTACATTTGGAAAGGTAAATTACATTTTCTCAAGGAAGAGACTGACCTTACTTAGCTAAAACCCATTATGATTGGGACAAAAACTACAATGAATGCAGGTCTTCTGTACAAAAAGCAAACCAAATTGTAATGCATGCCCAATGAGAGCAGAATGTAGACACTTTGCTAGTGCATTTGCAAGGTATGTATATTAAAATTCTTTGCAAAATATAGAACTCTAGAAGGCACTGAAAGCATTATAGTTGGGCAATAGGTATGGATCTTGACGGACAAAATACTAGGTTCATATATCCAGAAATATAATACTCGCTACCTCAGTATAATGACAGTACTATTGCATTCTATCCTTATCACAATGGTTTAATTAAGAAATGTTTACTTAAGTGATAACTGAAAATGATCTCAATACCACACTGAACCCAATAATATGCATGTATCGCAAGTTATGATAGATCAATTACAAATAAACAATATTGTATGCAGTGCAAGGTTTGCACTGCCTGGACCAGAGCAGAAGAGTATAGTTAGCACAACTGGAAATAGTGTGATTAACCAGAACCCATCTGAAATCATCAGTCAGTTGCACTTGCCTCCACCTGAGAACACAGCCCAAGAAGATGAAATTCAACTAACAGAAGTGAGCAGACAATTGGAATCAAAATTTGAAATAAATATTTGCCAACCTATCATTGAAGAGCCCAGAACTCCAGAGCCAGAATGCTTGCAAGAATCACAAACTGATATAGAGGATGCTTTCTATGAGGATTCAAGTGAAATTCCAACCATCAATCTTAACATAGAAGAGTTCACTCTGAATTTACAAAATTACATGCAAGAAAATATGGAACTTCAAGGAGGTGAAATGTCAAAGGCATTGGTTGCTTTGAATCCACAAGCTGCTTCCATTCCTATGCCCAAGCTAAAGAATGTGGGCCGATTACGAACAGAGCATTGTGTGTAAGTAAAATAACTAACTCATCTCCAACTACATAACATTGAGTGCACTATCGAGATTTCATAATAATTACCACAAAAGCAAGACCAGAAATCAGTAATTACATGTCCACAATTATAAATCCAACAATATTCAAATATGAGTGTAAAAGAATCTTGCATGTAATAAAACCAGAGAGTTTAGCAGACATCACAACCACCATGCTAACGTAGGGGAAATTTCTAACAATTTATGTTGATTGTGTTTACTCTTGTACAGTTATGAACTCCCAGATACGCATCCTCTTCTACAAGGGGTTAGTAAATTGATGTATCTATTAATCAAAGCTATGCTTTACCCTGTATGTTCATCTTTTATTAATTATTTGTGCATTACAGTGGGACACACGAGAGCCTGATGATCCAGGCAAATATCTTCTTGCTATATGGACTCCAGGTAGACAAAAATAACAATTTCACTACCTTGTCTCCTACCAGATGAATTTAGATATAGTCTTTGTCTGCTCCATGCAGCAGCACAATAAGTTGGGAAATGATTTCTTTCAGCTTTGGTCTTTCCGAACTCATTTTTCCGGATAAATTATTGTATTAGGTGAGACCGCAAATTCTATACAGCCACCAGAAAGCAATTGCAGCTCTCAAGAAGAATGTGGCCAACTCTGTAATGAGAAGGAATGTTTCTCATGCAACAGTTTCCGTGAAGCAAATTCTCAGATAGTTAGAGGGACACTCCTGGTCTGAATGCTTATCAAAATCATTGTTTTAACCATATGTAGCTTACTAATTCTTATACATTATGGGGGCTGGGGAGGGAACACATCTGCATAGAAATTCAAGCATTATAATAGACTGACTTGAATTTATGATAAATATGAGCAGATACCTTGTCGAACAGCTATGCGGGGGAGCTTTCCACTGAATGGCACCTATTTCCAAGTCAATGAGGTAAAATAATGTGAAATTCAGACTGCTGAATCTCTTTTTCTCTTATACTTGTTTATTGAAATTTAAGCACTACCAACTTGTATCATTTGAACCAGGTATTTGCTGACCATGACTCAAGTCTCAACCCAATTAGTGTGCCCCGAAGTTGGATCTGGAACCTCAACAGGCGAACAGTATATTTTGGGACCTCCGTAACAACAATATTTAAAGGTAAAGGCTTGAGAATTCTTTGTAAAAGTAAGAAATAAATACTGTGCATTAACAATGAAATTGAATATATGAATTTTGTCAATCAGGTTTAACAACACAAGAAACTCAACAATGCTTTTGGAGAGGTAAGATTTAATACACAGAATGTAATCCTGCTTTGTTAACTGAATATCCTACTTTAGCCAGTTTTTATTGGTGTGATTAACACCACTAATTTGCATTTTTTAGACATACTACAGGATCGACTAAATAAATGCACTTCTACCACCTTATTTGTTAAAACACTATGAATGCCATCATGCGACCATAATATGCCACCTCTGATAGGGTGCTGTCTAATGGGCCTGAATTAGTGGGAAAATATAGGCCTGCTACTCAGTGGAAAGTATATACTAGAAGAAACAAAGTGGGGTCAAGGGTAGAAAGGGAATATTAGTTGGTGAGGTGGACAAGGGACCCATGTGATGCAGTTATGAGGTATTAGAGGGAGAGCATGTTGCAGGGGGGGGGGATTATTGAAAAATACATCTGAAAAATAGTAACAGAAAAGGAGCATTAGCTCTGGAATACTCTGGCTATTCAAGCAGGGTGTTAGCATCAAATCGTGAATAATACTATACACCATACTTACCATTTTCTGTTGTTGATCTCTTTAATTCTCTACTACTGTGTTATTTTTTGCTGTTCCTTTCACTGGTCCAACCTGCTGGATACTGACGAGGAGGAGCTAGCGTGGATCTAGTCCATGACTACGAGAATGAACGAGAGGGTTGACGCTTTGGAGGGACGGATGCTAATGCTGGAGGAATCGTTCCGACTGAGGATGGAGGAGTTCCAAAAGGTGATGATGGAGGAATTTGCTAGAATGCGAAACCCACCGAGTTCAGAAGGGATTTCATCGGTGTCGGCGGATGAGAACTCTGAATTCAGAATGACGGTCAAGAAGGTGGAACTTCCTTCTTTTGATGGTGGTGACCCGGTTGGATGGATCACAAGAGCTGAGACCTACTTTGAGATACATGGCTCTTCGGAGGATGTGAAGATCCGTTTGGCAAAGATATGTATGGAAGGAGCTACCATCCATTGGTTCAACTTATTGACAGAAACAGAGGATAATCTGACATGGGATAAATTGAAGAAGATGATGGTTGATCGTTACGGAGGCCGAAGGTGTGATAATCCTTTTGAAGAATTGAAAGACTTGCACCAGGAGGGAGAAGTGGAAGAGTACATATTTGAATTCGAATTCCTCTCTTCTCAAGTGAATCGTTTGCCGGAGGAACAATATTTGGGATATTTTGTTGGAGGTCTCAAACCAGAAATTCGGGTAAAGGTCAGAACCCTAAATCCTCAAAACCGGCTTCAAGCCATGAAAATGGCGCGGGATATTGAGGTGGAGATAAGGGGTTTTCGTTCACAGAGGCTGAATGATTTTGGAAGAAGATGGACAAAGGAAAGAGATGTGTCGTATAATTTGTATGAAAGGGGGAGAACGGGATCGGGTTTTAAGTCGGGTCAAAGGAGTGGATTCGGGTCAACTTACAACCCAAGCCCAAATCGCAGTAGCAATGTTACGGGGCCTGTTTCTCCAAAAATATCTGCCCAGTCTGGGAGTAACTCTCACCTAGGAGGCAATTCGAACTCTCAGAACTCCATGGGAGGTTCGAACTCTTACTACCGTGCCAACTCGGGTTGTGAAGGAGGACCTCGCAGCAGAGGGGTTCAGCATTTGCCCTATTCTGAATTGATGGATAGGAAAAGCAAGGGCTTATGTTTTCGTTGCAGAGAGAAATTTCATCCTTTACATCAGTGTAAGGAGAGGCATCTTCGATTACTTATCCTAGGAGATGATGAACAGGTTAATGAAGAAAGAGAAGTGATTGTCGTAGAAGTGCTAGAAGATGAAGAGGAGGAAGTTATTGAATGTAATGCTTTGGGGTTATTTGAAACTAAAGAGATGATGAGCACCAGGGGTCAACCGGCTACTATGAAACTTAAAGGGAAGTTGGGTGAGGTCCAAATTGAAGTATTGGTGGACAGTGGGGCAAGTCACTGTTTTATTGACCCAAAGGTGGCAACGGCGCTGGGATTAATAGTGGAATCAACAGCGGCGGTAGGAGTGAAATTGGGCGATGGTCACCGAGTAAAGACCATGGGAAAGTGCAGAAATGTGGAGTTAGAATCTTAACCCGGATAGATGCCCTTGTGTTGGAATTGGGAGATCTTGATGTGATATTGGGAGCAACGTGGATGAGACGATTTGGCAAAGTCACCTTTGATTGGAAGAGCATGAGTTTGAGTTTCCCTTGGCAAGGGAAAATGGTGGAACTACAAGGCATTAAAGCCTTGTCTGAATCTTCAAACTCTTCCCTGCATAGTTTGTTGGAAGCTGGTGAAATAGAATTTGATATGACTCCTCGTGGTGAATTGAAGGCGCAGGAGCAGCAGGATTTAAACCACATGCTAGCTGATTATAAGGAAGTTTTTAAAGAACCAGAAGGATTACCACCAAAGAGGGACAATGTTCATTCCATAGAGTTGCATCAAGGGGCTTCTTCGGTCAATGTGAGACCGTATAGATATCCTTTTCATCACAAAAGTGAGATAGAGAATCAGGTGAACTCTATGTTGGAGCAGGGCATTATTAGGTGTAGCTCAAGTCCTTTCTCTAGCCCTGTCATATTAGTTAAGAAGAAAGGCGGTGCATGGAGGATGCGTGTGGACTATCGGGAACTTAATAAAATAACCATACCAGATAAATTTCCCATTCCGGTGGTAGAGGAGTTGTTGGATGAGCTCCATGGGGCCAAATACTTCTCAAAGATCGATTTGAAATCGGGCTACCATCAAATAAGGGTAAAGGAGGAGGATGTGCACAAGACCGCTTTCCGGACACATGAAGGGCATTATGAATTTTTAGTCATGTCATTTGGTTTGACAAATGCCCCGGCAACGTTCCAAGCAACTATGAACCAAATCTTCAAGCCCTTTTTGAAAAGGTTTGTTCTAGTATTTTTTGATGATATATTGGTATATAGTAGAGAGTGGGGTGAACATATGCAGCATTTAAGGCAAATCTTAGAGGTGTTACAAGAAAAGAGATTTATAGCCAATACGAAGAAATGTGTTTTTGGTGATACTCAAGTGGAATATCTTGGCCATATTATTTCGGAGAAGGGTGTAGCGGTAGATCCGGCTAAGGTAAAGAGTGTGGTAAATTGGCCAATTCCTCAAAGTCTGAAGGGAGTTAAGGGTTTTTTGGGGTTGACAGGATACTATAGAAAATTTGTCAAAGATTATGGGAAAATAGCCAAGCCTTTGACCGAACTCACAAAAAAAGAAGGATTTAAGTGGGGGCCAGAAGCGTTGCATGCCTTTGAGGAACTAAAAAGGGTGATGACAACTTCTCCGGTTTTGGCTCTACCGGATTTTACTCAACCTTTTGAGATTGAGTGTGATGCTTCGGGAAGAGGAGTTGGGGCTGTTTTGGTTCAAAAGAAAAGACCGATTGCCTATTTCAGCAAGGCCTTATCTGAAGGAAATTTAGCAAAGTCAACATATGAGAAAGAGTTGATGGCCTTAGTGTTATCGGTGCAGCATTGGAGACCGTATCTGCTGGGAAGGAAGTTTGTTGTTTATTCAAATCAAAAGAGCCTTAAATATTTGTTGCAAAAGAGAATTACTACAGCTGATCAACAAAATTGGCTAGCCAAGTTGTTAGGCTACCAATTTGAGGTAGTGTATAAGCCCGGTTTGGAGAATAAAGCGGCTGATTCCTTATCAAGGCTGTATGGAGATAGTGAATTGAGGAGCCTTACCACTTTTCCAATTTGGTTACAACTAGCAGAGGTTCAAAAGGAAGTAAGAGAAAATGAAGAATTAAAAAAAATCATTGAAGAGTTGTCACAGGACCCGAATGTTCATCCATAATTCAGTTTGCAAAAAGGGAACTTGTTTTACCATAACAGGTTGGTGCTGGCTGCAAATTCAGTGTATATTCCTCTGTTATTGCAAGAGTTTCACTCATCTCCAACAGGGGGGCACTCAGGATTTCTCAGAACTTATCGCAGAATAGCTGGGAACTTGTATTGGGTTGGGATGAAGAGATCTATACAAGACTTTGTGCGAAGCTGTGACATTTGCCAGCGGCAAAAATATGTTGCGATGTCCCCCGCGGGACTGCTCCAACCATTGCCAATTCCGGACCAAATTTGGGAAGACATCTCCCTAGATTTCATCACCGGTCTTCCTAAATCTAAGGGGTTTGAAGCACTTTTTGTTGTTGTGGACAGATTATCAAAGTATGGACACTTCATACCCCTCAAGCACCCTTATACAGCCAAGAAAATAGCTGAGGTGTTTACCAAGGAGATTGTCCGGTTACATGGAGTGCCACAATCCATTGTTAGTGACCGAGATCCTCTATTTGTTAGTTTATTTTGGAAGGAGCTATTTCGGCTACAAGGAACAGTTTTGAAGATGAGTTCCTCTTATCACCCGGAAACGGATGGCCAAACCGAAGTGGTGAAAAGATGTCTTGAGGCTTATTTGCGTTGTTTTGCATCGGAGCAGCCCAAAAACTGGTCGTATTGGGTGTCTTGGGCTGAATTATGGTATAATACTTCCTACCATGTATCTATTGGAACTACACCTTTTGAGGTAGTTTACGGTCGAAAACCTCCCACCATAATTCGTTTTACACAAGGAGAAACAAGGGTTGAAGCTGTGGCTGCCGAGTTAGTAGATCGAGATGAAGCTTTGAGGCAACTTAAGCATCACTTGCTTAGGGCGCAGCAGCAGATGAAGAAATATGCAGATAGAAAGAGGAGGGATTTGACCTTCGAGGTGGGAGAATGGGTCTTTTTGAAGTTGAGACCCCATCGGCAGCAAACTGTAGTTAGAAGGATAAACCAAAAGTTAGCACCGAGGTATTTTGGCCCTTATCCCATATTGGAGAGAGTTGGTGTAGTGTCTTATAGGATAAAGTTGCCCGAATCTGCAAGAATTCACTATGTTTTCCATGTTTCTCAATTAAAAAAGGCTGTTGGTAGTTATACGGTGGAACCAGAACTCCCTGCTGAATTAGGAGTTGAGGATGCGGATGTGGAGGAGCCTGAAGCTATTTTGGCCACTAGAGATATCCGTGAAGGGGATGATGTGACAAGGCAATTTCTAGTCAAATGGAAGGGTCGAGCTGAAGAGGATACTACATGGGTAAATGAAGATGCGATGAGAAGTCAATTTCCCTTTTTCAGCCTTGAGGACAAGGCTGTAGCTGATGGGGAGGGCAGTGATAGGGTGCTGTCTAATGGGCCTGAATTAGTGGGAAAATATAGGCCTGCTACTCAGTGGAAAGTATATACTAGAAGAAACAAAGTGGGGTCAAGGGTAGAAAGGGAATATTAGTTGGTGAGGTGGACAAGGGACCCATGTGATGCAGTTATGAGGTATTAGAGGGAGAGCATGTTGCAGGGGGGGATTATTGAAAAATACATCTGAAAAATAGTAACAGAAAAGGAGCATTAGCTCTGGAATACTCTGGCTATTCAAGCAGGGTGTTAGCATCAAATCGTGAATAATACTATACACCATACTTACATACCATTTTCTGTTGTTGATCTCTTTAATTCTCTACTACTGTGTTATTTTTTGCTGTTCCTTTCAACCTCACATGATCTATAGCTTTTAGGTTAATTGTGCAAGCATTATATATGCACATGCTTCTATAATTTGTAAGTTCTGCTAAAGCTTGCTTTGTTGATTTAGGTTAACAACAGTGTGCTAACAATATCAAAGATAACTAGCAAACCAGCCAAAAACATAACTTGCATCCATAACCAAAGAGAAAGATATGAAACAACCTACTTAGTAGAGTAAATTATTGGTGTAACAACTTGTTTGTTGTCTTCATCTCATCCAGAAGCATTTTGTGACTAACGAAGTCTAATTGACAACTTGCACTATTTACCAATGTACTTCTGGTATCAAAACTCCTCAAACGGTAACTGAAACCCTTGATAGCAATTCCCTTGTGCCATCGCCCATCGCAGTCCATTCTAAACCCACTTCATCGAATAATTCTAGAAACCTTGTTTCCTTACTTTCTCAGTCATTTCTTATTTTCTTTGTCAGACTTCTATTATCCATATTCTCTTCTCCTAGTGGAAGATTCATGCGCACTCTAGCATGCATACTCAGACATATTCGAATACTTTCAATGTGTGTTTATCTTATCATAGATTTTTGACAAACTCGCAGTCATCTTATTTCCATACCCTTCTGTATATGACACTATATTGGCTCCTTACTTTTCTGACCTTAAACTATATCGTGAACTCTTCTATATAAATACGAAATACTACTTTAAAATACAAATTACGAGCTGCATCATTGTACTAAAAAAATTTAAGCTCTAGCTGCCTTGCTGGTTTTTTATTATTATCATTTATCACTAATATACTAGTGCAACGTACCTGCTAATATAACTTATATAATAAAACTGGTAAATAATGCAATGATAATAAAAAAATTAATATACAAGTTATATTGTAATTAAATTCATAAAAAATATATATTTTAAATCTCTGAATTATATTTTAGATTTATAATGAATAATTTAAAATTTTTATGTTATTTTTAATTTTTAACAATCTCTTTCCAAAAAATTATTAAATTCTAATTTAGAGATATAGAAAAAAGATAAGTAGATATAGATTAACTAAACAAATAAAGATAAACACTAGTTTGAGATGGTTGACAGAATTTTTTTTTCAACTAGTTGCAAGATAATATGTGAAATGTAGATCTGAAAAGGAAAAAGAGAGGGAATATATGAATGTCTAATTGAGAAAGTAAAGAAGTGAAAGCATCACTATTCAAATATAAAATATAGGAGTGTATTACTATTAATTTGAAAAGGAAAGAAAGTAAATTAATTGGGGGGAGCCATGTCATAGCTGAATAGAAAAGCAGGTATCCAAATAACATAACCTGTCTAAAGAAATGAAAAAAAATGTTTTCCAGGGTATATCTGTGTGCGGGGGTTTGACAGGGAAGCACGAGCACCCCGCCCTCTGATGGCTAGACTACATTTCCCAGCTAGCAAGTTGGCCGCCAAGACCAAAGAGAAAGCAAAAAAGGAGTCGAATTCAGCAAAATCACGAGCATCCAAACCAAATCCAGAACAGCCGGAATTGATTGCCAACAGAGACAAATGAGCATTTTTCATCATCCCATGCTGTGTTGCCCAGTTGCATGCATAAAATGACAAAGTCATTATTTCATTTTACTTTTTATCGTGCTCAGAGACTGAGCAGTTTTTCCAGATTAGGACCCCCAATAATGTACTATTGGTAGAACTTAGGCTTTAGTTTCTTGTTTCCAAAAAGGAAGATTATGTGAAGGGGAGTGTGAGCCATATGAGAGGCCAAGTACTTTCTCCCCCAATCCCTGCTGATGTACACTTAGAATGTTTTAGAATTAAATTATGCCTCCCCACTTCACCAACAACATCTACATCAATCATGCGTCTTCATCATAATTTTAAAGACAATATAACAAAGATTAAAATGCAATACTGTCCTCTCTGTATTAACTCACTAATCCAAATTCTCATTCTAATATAAACAGAAACAATCCTATCTCGCTCAGAAATCATTCAAGACACATTAAAATTAGCAACATAATAGCCTTCAAACAATTGGAAGAAAAAAAAAAAAAATACATCGCACACAAGCTTTCTAAGATCTTATGAAAACCTATCAAGTTAATAGTAATATTCAATTATTAATTACTTCATCTAAAATCATGAACATACTTACATAAATATACAAGTAACCAATAATCAACACAAACATTGAATAGGAAAAACCTAATTTCAACTCAAAAGGTTTTGCAGGAGGAACAGTAAATTATTAGCATAGAGTATAGGCATGGGATGAAGTCACTTTGTTGAACTTTTTTATTTAAATAAAAAATGTTTTTGTATGATTTTCAAAACATGTGATCATCAGTAAATAAATAAAAATGTTGAAAATCATGAAAACTTGAAATTGCAGGAACATAAAGTTACATAATGAGAGGTAACATATGATCCTCAAAAACCGTCCGCGTGAAATTTCAATTCCAGTTGTATAAAATAAAATAAAGTTTTTTTTTTATTCTTTTAGTTTATTATTTTTCTGAATCTGATGAGCTGATAAATGTAGAAGGAATACAGCTTCGGTCTTTGGACTTTGAGATAAAAATTAAAACCTGTGAAAAATTATAATCATAATCTCAACAAAAGTAACCCTCTCTTTTTTTAAGCTTCAATTTCAATAATTAAAGATTTTCCGCTCACTTGAAGCAGGCTGGGGTTGGACGAATCATCAATGCGTCACTCATCATTCTATTTCCAATTTCCAATCAAATCATGGTTACCGTTGCGGACCGGAGGCTTTGCTCTAATCTTTACTTTTTTGTTTTATTATTATTTTATTTTTGTGTGAATAAAAATATTTCTGCCAAAAGTCAAGACTAATCATCCATTGTACAAAGGTTTATTTAAAAATTGATTTCTTTTAACTATATTTTTTTTTTCATATAGACAAGTTAGGAACTGAAGTTATAATTTAAATAAGAATAAAATTATCTATTAATTATGTTATAATATGATAATTTTTTTAATATTATGAAGGTTAATTTCACATTGACTTAAAATAATATTAAAGAGCAAGTATTAACAAACTAATCACATCCATGACAACTTCAGGTTCAGATTCATGGAACCCGAACCCATTTCTTCTTTTCAAAACAATACTTTATTTATGGAGGATATTTACATACGTAATGATTACACACGTACCAATTTTATTATTTGTAATTGTATTCAATCTTATATTATTGCTTAGTGTGTGTTATGGGTATTTCAACTGATAATTCTAGACCAGACCCTTGAAAATACACTGATTATCGAAATATGTTTTGTTTTTTTCTAAAAATATTTTTCATTTATACGTTTAAGAGTCAAATCTGTATTAACTTGTGTTTTAGATCTTGTCTTATCTGCGGATCTTTGGATTCTAAATTTGCATAACTTAATGAGATGCATAAAGTAGAAAGGGTGGACCCTCTTACGGGATAACGAGTAGATATGGAATAGTTCTATTTGACACATTTCTATCACAATTTATCTCTTTTAACACAATTTTTATCAGTTAAAATTTATTAAGAAATACAAAACTATAAATAAAAATTATTAAATACAGTACATGAAGATTCGTGTGATTTTATAATTTATAATAAATTTTTTAAAAAAAAGTGTATTAAAAAACATGTGTCGTTATATTTCTTTTTGTCCGGAGGAATAATCAATGGAGAAAAAGTATTCAGATGTATTTCATTGTCCCTGAGTAGATTCTATATTACTTACCTAATCTTTTTATTTATATCCTTAAAAGTTCAAGTTAAAGACAAAAATATTAAGTGAATGACAAAGACGAGTCACCTTGTGGGATAGTAGAAGTTTTTCTAACGTTCACCTTTAGCATATACCACCACACTTATACTATAGGACGATTATCACTTGAGCTACGAAAGTTAGAAAATAAAAAAGTAAATATATATTTGGATTACACATATTTTGCCAACCATGAACTTAACATTAATTAGAAATCCTATAGACAAAAGTAAGGTAAGAAACCTTTTCCCTTTATTACTAGAAGTTTTTCTTCTCTTCCTTCTTAAAGTCAATGTGTTTCTCGATGTGTCATTTTTTTTCTTTCCTTTGACAGTTTTCCTAGAGCTATTGCTATAGTGAACACAACTTATCACAATTACGGACTAATAAAAGATTAAAAAAAATTTAAAACTATTATAAATACTCTAATACATTGAAAGTTTTCCAATTAATTTCTACCTAAATACGTTGTTTGTTTGCTTGAAAATGTGGAGGAAAATTAATTTTATTTTACCTTGGTGGTGGTATTTGTTGAGTTTCATTAATTTTTTCCCACAATCTTTATAACCTGCTCCAAATAGTTCGTCTCATTAACAATTAGCAATGAACAACTTAAGTAATATTCTAACAATACAATAAGAATAGTTATATAACAGAATAGTTAATTGCAATCTAATATCAACTGATCTTGTCATATATTACTATATATCCATGAAAAGGACCAATATTCAACATGAAACAATATAATAAGAATGTTGGAAGTGATTTTAATTAATTGACCTGTTAAAAATAAAACAAGCAAATATAAATAAAGCGATACACAATTTAAATATGTTTTCAATGTATACAAACATGTTACTCTTGTTTTTAATCCATGTATTTTTTATTTTATTTTATTCCTACAATATTTTGTCAGTTATTTTGATGTCCATGATGGTCAAGACTAATAACAAAAACGACTATATATATTATATGGTCCTAGCTAAGAAGTAGGTAAAAACAAAGATTGTTATATCTGTAGGAACTAAATAAGCAAAATGTTATATTTTATAGAGATATAAAGCTAAAACTATTATATTTGCTAGAAGGTAAAAAATATTGCAATTAACAACAAATTTATGACAGAGATTAAAACAATATTTATAGAGGAATTTAAATACATTTAAGCCTATATAATTAATTAGTTCATGTTGATTAATTATATAGGCTTAAAAATATTAACATTCTTCTATAAATATAATGATTTTTATTTTGTCTTGTGAGTTTTTTTTATCCTGGCCAATAACATTTGAGGTTACTGTTTTTGTCTTTATTATAAATTCTTTTAGCCCTGATTATCATATAGGAATAAAAAAAATACAGAGACTAATATATATATATATTCGCGTACACTTAAAACATATTTAAATTATGTATTTGTTTATTCAACAAGTCAGCTAATTAAGATCACTTCCAACATTCTTATTATTTTGTTTCATGTTGAATATTGGTCCTTTTATGGATAAATTGTAATATATGATAACATCAATTAATATTAGACTGCAGCTAATTACTATTCTCTTGTAAAAAAATTATAATGTTGACTTTACTATATTGTTATAATTACTTAAGTTGTTCATTTATAATTGTTAACGGGACGAACTATTTGGAGCAGAAAGGAGTTTTAAAGATTGTGGGAAAAAAATGAAGACGTACATTAATGAAACTCAACAAGCATCACCACCAAGGTAAAATAAAAGTAATTCTCCTCAACATTTTCAAGCAAACAAAGTATTTATGTTAAAATTGGAAATCTTTCAATATATTCCAATAGTAATAATAGTTTAAACATTTGTTTCTCTTTTATTAGCGTGTGTATCAATTTTTGATAAACTATGTTCACTATAACAATAGCTCTAGGAAAATTGCTGAAGGGAAAAAGAAAAAGGACACAGAGAAAGGCATCGACTTCAAAAGGGAAGAAAAGAAAAACTTATAATGATAAGAGAGAAGGCTTTTTGTGTTACTTTTGCCTATGAGATTTCTAATTAATGTTAAGTTCATGGCTTGCAAAAATAAATAAAGTAGACTTGACAATGTTTGAACTTATACATCAAGAGATCAGAACATGAAACAAACAAAAGATTAAGGATTTGTTCCCTCAGCATGAGGCTGAAAGTATCTTGCTATTCCATTTTGTATCAACACCATTGAGTATAAAATCAACTGGAACTACATTGTAAATGAACAATGTTCCATTAAAATTGGATATCATTTAGCTCTTGAAAGGCTATTTGGCATTAAGGCTTCTACTAGTACAAACTTTGATTCCCTATGGAAAAATATATGGCAAGTGCAAGTGATCCCGAAAAGCCTAAATTTGGTATGGAGGGCATGTAGAAATGTAGTGCCAGTCGAAAAACCTTAAAAAAAATGTTAGATATTGATACTATATGCCCATGTTGTCACGAGGAGGATGAAATTATGGAAATTTAAATAAATTAATTGATTTATTAAAATAATAAGTAAGAGCAAAAATATGAGATAAATACTGTATACAAAAATTATGAGATTTCTGAAAGAAAATTAAATATGTATGAAAATGACTTAATCCACTTAAAAAGGAAAAAAAATACATGAATAAGACTATTTTATTTTGGTCATTTAATATAGGTTTAAATATCTTTTTACTCCTTCCAATTTTATTTTATTTTACTATTTTTCCTTGCAATTTTTTTTTTAGTTATTGTAAATTATGTTTGTTTTGTTTTTAGTTTTTAAAACACTTTAGGTAATGCTTTAAATAATAAAAAAAACATTATCTAAAATGTTATTAGGATGAAAAACAAAACAAACATAATTTATAAAAATTAAACAAAAAAAATAATTTTACAAGGATAAAAAGCAAAAAAAAAATTATGAGTCTAAAATCAAATAACATAAGAAGTGAGATTGAATTGTGTTTTTAGAAATTTAAAACTTTTTCTAAAATTGAAAACACATTTATCATCTAATGTAGATAAACCTAAAAATAAATGAAGAAGATTTTGATATAGACTTTATCATATGGTGAGGAAAATAGTTTTTGGAAAATCAAAATAAGATATAAAATCTAAAAATAAATTCAAATCATTTGCTAGTTAAAGCAATAAAAGAAAACACATATAAAATTATACTTGTTTGTCTCAAACTTGAGATCACATCTAATTCTTAGTAATCTACCAAGTTTTCACTAATTATCAAAGTTACATAGTTTTCATTGTCACTTCTAGCTTTTACACATGCAAGTATTACCCCAAGTTTAACTTACACACACTAATTTTTATCCTATCAAGTCATTATTGACTTTAAACAAATTAATAAGATTTCTTACAAGTTTACACAATGATTAATATGTGATCGTCTTATATCACTCGACGCTTTAGTCTTTTCTCTCAAGTTTTACAAAGTGTTTTGAGAACTCAGTATCTATACAAAGATTTATATAAAAAGCTTTACAAGAAAATATAAAAAAAAATATGTTTGCACAAGAAAATATGTGTCTTATTTCTTCAAAGTTGTTTATTCTATTTATAACATTTGTCTTCAACTATCTATTGTCTCATACCAGTTGGATTCTTCATTCTATTCTTTGTTTGAAGTTTTGAGTTGGTTGGAGCATTTAATGTTTGCATTAAATGCACATCCTTTCTTCATGTAAAATATGTTAATAGACTAACATGTCTTATATTATAAGAGGAAATTTACTTTCATCATAATAGGTTTACACTAATAGAACATGCATTTTGACAAGGAAAATATTTTATGCATAAAATAATCTCAAACATAAAATATTAAATGAAAGTCTTAAATGTACTTCATAAATATTATGTCAGATTGTTTTATGAACAATACAAAGATATAAATCATGATTTGATAACACATTAAACATAATTTTTATCATTTGTATATATATGTATTTTATCAAAATAATTATGAATATTGATTCATCTTTAAGACATAAATATATTTAAAAAGATATTTAAGTCTTTAATATATAAGACAATATTTCTCTCTTTTTTTTTCTTTTCATCTTAAAACAAAAGCTAAACATTTGAGTCTCACATGTGTTTTTAATTATTCCTCCATCCTCCATATCTTTACTTTGTTTTGGTTGAGAGGAAAGAGAATAAAGAAGGAAAAAAAATTGAAATTTAAGTTGAAGAGAAAATAAAAATTTTAATTTTAGAAATCAATTTTTTTCTCTAACTAAACAAAAAAATAATTATTTTTTTGTTTTTTCTCTTTATTTTTTCTCTCCCAGTTTCATCCCTTCCAAACCTAACATTTAAAAGAAATCAAGAAGAGAAAATAACACCATTTTTGTATCTTTTACTCTACCCTTGCCTTCCTTCTTCCCACTTTATGAAGTAGCAAATGGAGCATTCTGATTTCTTTTTTCCAACTTATGAGAATTAGATCAAATAGTATATGTATCCCTAATATATAATTTAACTCTGAATATAAAAAAAAATCAGCTCAATAAAAAAAATGCAAAACTTAAATATAAAACAAATTTAAAAATCATATAAATAATTATTTTTAGTTAATTAATAATATAAAGTTGCACTAATAATATATATAAAAAAAGTTGTTTGAATAATCTTTCTGTAACACTTATAAAAAAATAAAAGAAAAATTATAATTTTTTTTCATAAATTTAAATAATTTTTTGATAATTTAAAATAGGAATTTTTTTTCAAATTAATACTACATTTATGTGTAAGTTAATTTTAACTCATAAAAGAATTATTTAATTTTTTTCTTATTTTTCTCCTATAATTAATTATGAAACAGTTTATCAAAACAAAACTTTAATACTTTAATACTATCTATTTACTATTTTTGTAAATGAATATTTAAGAAATAGTGATATTTTTTTTCTGAGAAACACAGTGATAAGTGATTGTAAGATTAAGCTAAAAAAACAAGTTTAAGGAAAATAATTACGACTGCGCCACCGATTAAAAAAAGAAAAGAAGGCTGTCCTCGTTGATTTCTCTCTCTCCGACAACCCAATTCCAGTGAGAGGTGTCATTCAACAGTCACATCTGGTTGTAGTTCTAGTGAGAGAAAGTGAAATAGAAAGAGGAGAGAGAAAAAGAAATACAGAGAGAGAAGAAGAAATACCAAAACAGAAAAACCGCGCTAAAAACCAATGGCGAGTTTTAGGGTTTTGTGAACTCACTGTGATGATGGAAATGCCTGCCAGAAGATCCAACTATTCGCTCCTCAGCCAAATTCCCGACGACCAGTTCTCCTCCGCCGCCGCTCCCTCATCCTCCGGCGACGGCAAGGCCGGCCGTGCCGGAAAGTCCGACCGTGCCGCCTTCGAATGGGACCTCGTCGCTGATCACCGGGCCGCCAACCGGATCGGAAACGTCTACTCCTCGATAGGCCTGCAGCGCCAGTCCAGCGGGAGCAGCTACGGCGAGAGCTCGCTCTCCGGCGGCGGCGACTTCTACGCTCCGACGATCTCCACGGCGGCGGCCAGCGACGTCGACGCCTTCGGCTACCTCCACGACGAGCGAAGCAAGTTCTCGGAGGCGGCGCCGGCGAGGATCGCCGGCTCCTCCTCCGGGAAGAGCTGGGCGCAGCAGACGGAGGAGAGCTACCAGCTGCAGCTCGCGCTCGCTCTGCGGCTCTCGTCCGACGCCACGTGCGCCGATGATCCCAATTTCCTCGATCCGGTGCCGGACGACGGCGCGCTGCGGCTCTTGTGGTCGGCCGAGGCAGTTTCGCATAGGTTTTGGGTACGTTGATCGCTGTGCCTCTTTGTTTACGCGGCTTGGATTGGATTGAATTGTATTGTGATTACGAATTCCGGTGATGGATTTCACTGTTTGGTGTTTTTGAATCGTGTGCTGAATAATTTGGAAGCTTGTGAGTGGACATAGGTGTAGTTTGACTCTGGTAAGCTTGATCAAGTGCAATGTAATGTAGCATGAGGTGAAGCTGCAGTGGTTCTATGATTGTAAACTGTTGAATTTATATATTATATAGGTTTAGTCTTCGCCAAAGGGAGGAATGGAGGATCAATCAAATTGTGGTTGATGATCGCAAATTTTTAGACGTTCATTCACAATGATTGGTTGGTCCTTTTCTGTGAGTGATTGGAGGAGTTGTAGTTTGAATTGAATGGAAGGGAATTGCATTAGTACAAAACTGTTAGGAGTTAGATGGAAGGGAAAGGAAAATTAGTTACTGACAGTTATTGTAAATTAGTCAGTTATAGCAATTAGTTAGATTAGATATAAATAGGGGTAATTAAGAGCAAGGACTCAAAGGAGGATTCTATCTTGTTTTGTATCATCTGTAGGTTGAGCTTATGCTCTTTGTGAAAAAATAAATCCTTCCTGAAGGGGAAACCCTTGAAGGAGGGATCTACTATTTTCCGTTCTTCTCCTTCCATTTAATTTCTAACAAAAATTCTTAGTAAGAAGTTGTGCTTTGTTTGTCTGAAAGGACAGAGTTGGATTTTGAATTACACTGTTGAAATCTAATGGGTATCATGTTCCTTTTTGCTTTTCTCTTCTTCCCCCCTCCCCCGTGACGTCTGTGTCTTGGGAAAACTGTTTGCTGTGAATTCTGGGCAGTATGGGTAGGGTATCCTCTTACTGTGTGCTTACCATATTTCTCATGCTTATCTCAAGTTATTTTTCTCATTGTTGTGCTGCATAAAAATTCAATATTGGATAATGTAATACTTTAAGGAGCTTCAAAATGTTAATTTATAAATGAAGTTGAAACCTGATTCTTGAGTTGTTGCATGAATTATGTTTAAGAGGAAAAAATATCCCTTCACTCTTTATTCTACTCCATTTTTCTTTTTTGAAAATCATCTCTTGTTTTCCCTGGAAAGTTGAGGGAGGAAACTGGAAGTTGTACCGTTTTGGTAAGATATGCAATTGTTAATTTTGTGTCTTGTTAATAACGTGCACCAGGTGAATGGTTGCCTATCATACTCTGACAAAATTCCAGATGGCTTTTACCTAATTCACGGGATGGATTCCTTTGTCTGGACCATGTGCACTGATCTGCATGAAAATGGACGAATTCCATCAGTTGATATGCTGAAGTCTGTGAATCCCTGTGTCGTTCCTTCACTCGAAGTAGTTATGGTGGATCGATGCAGTGACCCCAGCTTAAGAGATCTGCAAAATAGTGTTCATAACATTTCTTTCACTAGCATAACAACAACAGATGTTGTAGATAAACTTTCCAAGCTGGTTTGCAACCGTATGGGGTGAGCCTCCTTGGCATTCATGGCCTGACCTATTTAACTTTTTGTCTGGTCATATCAGTCTTAACTGTGTTTTATTGCTATACACAAGGGGTTCAGCTTCTGTTGGGGAAGATCACTTTTTTTCCATCTGGAGGAATTGCAGTAATGATCTGAAAGATTGCTTAGGATCTGTTGTTATTCCCATAGGTAGTCTATCTGTTGGCCTCTGCCGGCATCGTGCTATATTATTCAAAGTAAGGCTCTACTTTCCTTTGGCTTTTTAAGGCTATGATTATGCATGTTAACTTGTTTTTGTTTGCTAGTTTAGTACATGCAATTGTATTTAAGTTGTTTTTTAAATGACTTGCTTTATATTCAATATTTTCAGGTACTAGCTGACGCCATTGATTTACCATGTCGAATTGCTAAGGGCTGTAAATATTGCAAAAGGGATGATGCTTCATCTTGTCTTGTTCGATTTGGGATTGAGAGGTATGTGCTTTATTGCCAAACACAAATACTTTTCTGTTAATAAGTAGGCTGCAATGGAAAAATTAGTTTCCAATAGTTGATGGCCATGGAAAAGGACTTTATATAATTGGTTAACTTGTGAGCATTCTGTTTATTGTCATTTTAAATATATGTTTCTTTATAGTAATATTCCTGACACCTCTCATCTTTCATAATCTAAATACAGGGAGTATCTTGTTGATTTAATTGGAAAGCCAGGAAACTTATCCGAGCCTGATTCCTTGCTCAATGGTCCATCTTCCATCTCATTTTCTTCACCCTTGCGCTTTCCACGACTTAAACCAGCTGAAACTACCATTGATTTCAGGTCACTGGCCAAACAGTATTTCTCGGACTGTGTGTCTCTTGAGCTTGTCTTTGACAACAATTCTGCAGGTGATATTCATATTTCCTGTTAATTTATGATACTCTACATCTGGGAGTGTGAAAGATCTACTAATGGCCTACTGTTGCATTTATTAAGAATTTAGGATCCAGGTGTCCCCGATCTTTCTCTTTTTAATTTCCATATTTTCAATGAATGATGAAATCATTTTCTTTAAGATAGTTACTCTCTGATTGGGTTGAGGGCCCAGACCACGACCAGGACTAGGGCCAGGGCCAGTTATTGGACTTGGATCTAAAAGAGGCCCAAGATTTGGAAGGTTTATGTTAGGAAAAAGAAGTGGGTCCCTACACTTGGTTATCTGAGTAGGAAGAGTTAGTTGCATGCTGGCTGAGAGGTGTAGATCCCAGATAGGGGGAAGGTTACAGGGAGGGGAGTGTAGGGAGTGATGAGTTATTTTTTGCAATTGCTTTTGGGGTGAATTGTAGGCAGAGAAGATTCCTTTTCTGAGAAGCAGCATTCTCCACTGGAGTATATTTTTTTGCCTGTTATAGCTCATTAAGCTGGTTCAGATAATAAAACTATCAGTTTCTGGTGTTTAATCTGTGGTTCCTACTTCCCAACACACTTTATAATTAATTTGCTTGTCTACCAAACTTATATGTTAATGTGTTATAGCTTTCTTATTTGAATTGAACTCTATCCATTTGTTGTTTTAATCAGTTTATAAGCACCAAGAGATTAGATGGCAGGCGTCTGTATTTTTGTCTCTTTCGTATGCTCACTGCAATTAGCTGATGAATACTTTTTCTAAACTTGGAAATTGCAAGAATATGGTTGCCTACTAAAAAAAAGTTCATGATTCTTCACTTTGATGTTTGTGCTATATGGTGTTCCATGTAAGTTGGGTTCTGTATTGTAGAATTGGAAGCACAGTTCAAGTTACTTGGTCAAGTTTATCAATTTCTTGATTTATTGTGATGAACAGGGGTTAACATCATTTATTCTGTCTACAGAATGAAATTTGAGTGACTATATATTTAATTTAATTTTAACATGTGGCAAATTTGCAAGTAAATCAACATCTGGAATAGTTCCAAAAAGCACGTACTTTGAATAAATGTTCATGTTGCTTGTTTGACTTCGACATTAGTTGTAGTTTTGCCTGTCTTCCTGTAATCTTGTTTGCAGTTATGGATGATAGTTATTTAAACTTTAACTAGGTGCCAATTTAGGAGGCGCTAAATTTTCTATCACATGAGCTGTTGCTAATGTGGATTCTGGATTCTCCATTTCAGAACAGTTTGATGGGAAGTGCAAAGACAGGAATAACCCTAGGCCAATTTTGACTGACAGCAATAGAAGTTCTCACCTTCCTCTGCATCCTCAAGATTCTCATCCAAGCTCACGGGAACAAGGTTCCGAAACATATCAATCATGTAACCCTCCTCAGAACATTGTAGACTCGACTGTGGGAAAGTATCCACCACCAATAAAGCATAAGCGTCCTGCTGGTATACCAACCCCATTAGCACTTACAAATACTAATGATGACATGATTGAGGGCAAGAGGTTTGCTGAAGGAAGTCAACTGATTCCTAGCAAACATGCTCGAGAGCTTAACCTTGACATGGAGGATTTGGACATACCATGGTGCGATCTTGTTTTAAGAGAGAAAATAGGGTCAGGTATATCTTCTCCTTTATAACTTGCAATTTTGTTTTAAAGTTTTGGGGAAAAAAAGAGACATACTATTCTAGAGGGAAAAGACAAAATGAAAAAGGAAATTAGATATTGTCCTTAGTAATGATAGTACAAAAGAAGAAAACAAAAAAAGTAAGCCTGCTCATTAGTGCAACAAAGCTCCCCAATCCATGTGCATATTTGACCAGGGGCTTTCATTGAAGAAGTCATGATTCATAAAAGCATTCAAAATATCATCCAATCACTTATACCACACCACCATAAAAATTTTCCTTGCTTCTGCCAAACCTTCTTAAGTTAATAATCAAGATCTGATCCTAACTTAAATGAGCACAGTAATTAATTTTTAGTAACATAACTTGCTTCTTCTAGTGGCATGGTCTGTGTAATTAGTATCAGTAGTCATTAAATTGAAAGTGGCCTGTTGTATTTCAGGTTCTTTTGGAACTGTACATCGTGCTGAGTGGAATGGCTCGGTAAGCCAATCTCTCTCTCTTAAATTGATGCTGTATAAATCGGTCAGCTTATGGTTGTTTGAATTGTTTCTGTTAAATTTTTAGACAATGAATAAAAAAGTGAATAGAGAAAGTAATAAGATGCTGAATAATTGATATATTGTGATATGAAATACTGGCACTTTACTCCTATTTATGCTAATAATCTATTCCAAAGACAAGTATAGTAAAACTAATGCAGGCAGACAAGTCCAGACTCCTGCCCAATGTTACTCCTAACATATTATTATTAATAATAATCCTAATAGGTCCAGCTCAATGCTCATCTAGTACAAGCCCAGCCATTGTTACACTGGCTTTTGCAGTACAAGACCAACCTTCAGTAACAGTGCATTTTATGTTTTCTAATTGAGTTGCGCCTCAAAAGACCGGGAGTTTATTTGAAAATTTTTCAAACGCCAAGAGAATAAGATGTTTTGCTCATGGAACTATTTCCATCAAACATTTATTTTTTCTGCAAATTAACGGAGCCTTAAATAATGTTGCCAAAGTGGCATATTTTTTAGACTTACGTTCTTTTGTTTTCAAGAATTTTAAGCTTAATTTATGTCACCATTTGGAATGCGTATATGTTGGGGCTTTGGGGGTTATATGTCCTCCTAGAGGATTGCACTTTCCAGGATTGCTTCATTAAAGTTTGTAACAGAAAGTGTTTCAATTTTCATACACACACACACACTCACAGAATTATAAATATATAATTTTCTTATGCTTCCCTCTTCCTCTCAACCCTGTTTTATTTTTTGCTGTTCTTACATCCTTCAAAACACATCATATTGCAGGACGTTGCTGTGAAAATTTTGATGGAACAGGATTTTCTTGCTGAGCGCTTCAAGGAATTCCTAAGGGAGGTATGCTTGAAAGTCCTAACCCTGCTTTATTTGCTTTTTAGATATTTGCTTACTGTTTATTTGATCTGTGTTTATTAGGTTGCAATAATGAAACGTTTACGGCATCCAAACATTGTTTTGTTTATGGGGGCAGTCACTCAGCCTCCTAACTTATCAATTGTCACAGAATATTTATCAAGGTTGTACTCCTCTACATGTTCCTCATCTTTTTCCCTCAAAGAGGGAAGTTTTTCAAGGCTATGGATAATAGGATATTTTGACCTTGAGATTCTAAGAGTTCTTGACCTAAGTGCAGGGGTAGCTTATATAGGCTGTTGCATAGGTCTGGTGCCAAAGAAGTATTGGATGAGCGGCGTAGGCTTGGTATGGCTTATGACGTGGTATGTATTTAAAAAATGAGTTTAATGTCTATGTATTGACAGTGTAAAACAATTTTACACCGTCATCCAATCACATATCATCGTTTAAATTGCTTTAAGATAATTATTTTAAAAGTCAACGAACTTATTATACATGGTGAGTTGTGACTGGATGACTATGAAACTTTTTACATTGTTAGTGTATAACCCTTTTTCTCTTAAAAATAAACTCTACTGTTTCTGCTTTTTAGTATTTTTGAATTTGTATTGTCATAAAAATAATCTTTGTATTCTTTGATTAACCATGTGTTATTTTATCATTTGCAGGCAAAGGGGATGAATTATCTTCATAAACGTAATCCCCCCATTGTTCATAGAGATCTGAAATCTCCAAACCTTCTTGTTGACAAGAAATATACAGTGAAGGTAGGAATGGAGTTTTCTTTAGTATAAAAATTACAAATAGTCTTTAAGGGTTTCATATAAATTATTTGTCACCCATGGCAGTAGGATTCCACTTTTCTTGCTGATAGCCTCACACTGATACTAGCCAATAATTAGCCACAATGTTCACGTCTTTTTTGTTCGAGCATAGCTTGAATGTAGTAAGATGTATTTGCTCAAGTGATCAGGACCTATTTCACATCTGGGGAGGGAGCAACCCTCTTCCCCCACCTGTCTCTTGGAATTTGTATTTCATCCCAAAAAGAAAATGACACTTCTGGTTTCCAAATAGCAGATGACAGCCCTTTTTGGATTGTCTAGAGAGATGGAGCTATATCATGAATAAACTATTGATTTGATTGGCTTTTCTTTAAATAGTAATTGATACTTTTTTCCTGGTACATTCTAGTAATACTTTGATCTGGATCTTTTATGAACTTGAGGAAGGTTGTGTTTATTTCAAACCTTTCTTTTTATTGATAGATGTTTTTGCTTGATTTCATCTTAAAACCAATTGGCATTAAGTGAAGTTGTCCAGCAAATATACAAGTTGCACCTTGAGAATTGAGACAGGCGACGTGGGACTTTCTAAGGTCCCCCTCCACAAATGCTCGTTAGAACAGGCGAGCCTACCCGAAGAGGCAAATGACCAAGATGTAGGCTTTGATAACATTTTAGATTCCATCTTAAAACCAATTGGCATTAAGTGAAGTTGTCCAGCAAATATATAAGTTGCACCTTGAGAATTGGAGCCGGCGATGTGGGACTTCCTGACAGTTTCAGCCTTCTGCTAAATTATTTGTGCTTGTTTTGATTCAAATTTGGAATGTTGTTGAAATTTGAAAAGCCATTTAATACGAAAACTACATGTGCAGTGTATTGGTAATTTTTTTTGTGGAAGTTTTTTCGTTGGGGAGGGTGGGTGGGGTGGGGTTGATCTGTTCTGTTGGACATTAATGGATGTTTTCCTCCCCTCTAAATAATAATGCCTTCTTTTTGTAGGTTTGTGATTTTGGGCTTTCACGTCTGAAGGCCAATACATTTCTCTCATCCAAATCAGCTGCTGGGACTGTAAGTTCACATTGACTGCAGATGTTTCTGTTTTGTACTACTTATGTTTCAGAAGTTTTATAACTACGTTTTTATTAATTTTTCTCCTTTTCCTCCCTTAGCCTGAGTGGATGGCTCCAGAGGTTCTTCGTGATGAGCCATCGAATGAGAAGTCTGATGTTTACAGCTTTGGTGTAATCTTATGGGAGCTTGCAACATTGCAACAGCCATGGATTAATTTAAATCCAGCACAGGTTTGTTGTATAGCTGTGATACATGATATTGCAGTATGTTTATGCTTAATAGTTGTATTATTATTATTATTATATTTTTTCAGCATTTATGAAACTTGTGATGTGAAATGAATGACCATAAGAATAAATGAAATTGAAATAGCATGTGGCTGGGAATAGAAATCTGAGAATGATTGCAAGAAATGTATATTGTTTGAAGCATGTCTTGGACAAGCCAATATTGATGGGTGTATGGTTGAAATTTTAAGGTTGTGCCCAAAGTATTTTTTGACTTTTGAGTGTTATCCTGTTTCATGGTGGTCAATGACATCTTTGTTATATCATGCTTGCTTTGGTTGCATTTGCATGCACATAGGTAGACCTTTGGCCCAAGTTTATTCTAAATGAAAGAGGAGTGGGCCTAATGGGCCGCAGGTGCTTGAAAGAAGGAATGAGGGGCAGAATCTGTTCTAGAGAAAGTTGTCAATATGTTGCTTTTTCTGTTTTTCAGTGTAATCACTAATTAGTAGGGTTAAGCTCTGTTGTAAGGAGCTAGATTCCACATTTTCTCTTCACATACTATAGTTTTCTACTACATATTTATTTATTTTGCTTCAATGTTCACAAACGCATATTGGCATGTAGGTTGTGGCAGCTGTTGGCTTTAAGGGGAAAAGGCTAGAGATCCCACATGATGTGAATCCTCAAGTAGCTGCACTAATTGATGCTTGCTGGGCGAAGTGAGTTCAGATGCATCTACCTTTATGTATTCCACTTCAATCTTCTGTCATTAAATTTTATTGATATTAATTTACTGCAGTGAGCCTTGGAAACGTCCTTCTTTTGCCAGTATTATGGATTCTTTGAGGCCATTGCTCAAACCCCCTACACCTCAACCTGGTTGTCCAAGCATGCCATTACTGACCTGAATGGTTTGAACGCCAAGGTTCTTTTCATGCACATATGACAGGATTTTATTGGTCTTTGATGTCTAACAAGATTACACTGCTTTAGTTGTCCCTAGGTAAGTGCCAAATTCCATGACGGTCTTCTCAATTTTTGGTTGTGCTGTGGGTAAGGGGGAATGGTCATCGATTTTCTAGTGGAGATATGACCTCATTATAGTTGGAGGTTGGAGCGTACACAATTTTTTGTTATAATTATTTATAAATCATGCTGAAATGCATTTACAACTCAATAAATAGTTTTATATGCTTTTTTTGTCCCTATTGTTCATGTGTCTAACCTCGCGGTCAAACTAATGCTTGTTCATGTCTTTTTGGTTGCAGAGTCAATTGTATATTTCTTTAATTCAGGTTTAAGAAATACTGATTTCCAACGCAGAGCATGGATACTCCCTCTTTATTGTTCCAAACAAAATTATTTGATTAGGTGATCTTGTAATTTTACCGAGAAATGTTTCACTTTTTCTTCTTTCATAATTTTGTATGTAAAAAAACATTCCCATTGTAATTACATTCAGTTAATGATAAGCAGCTTTGCCAGCGCTACCGGTGTACATTTACATTTTTCTGCATGCTTGGATCCGTTGACTCCATTGAATTACACTCTGTACTTGCATTGAATCAATTCCATGGTGGGAATACTTTTAATTCAGATGGTCCCTCCATCATCCCATCTGACATGTACGCTATTTCAGTATTTTGGTATTTTGTCTTTCTGATCCTCATACTGTAATGAGCACCAATTGTCTTGTACAACACACGATTCATTGTACTCACACCACTTTTTCCATGGTTTCTTATAATTCATGGTCGTCATTTAGAAGTTTGGAAAAGAAAAACAATCCATAAACAGAATGATAAAAGAACAAATCTAAAATGCAAAATTTGTTTTACACTTAATTGAAGCATAAAAGAAATACATGTCTATGTACAGGACATAAGAGATGATCGAAAACTCAAACAATAAAACAAAAATAACTTAAACAGACACTAAGAGGAAGAATAGATCCATTGAACAGGTAGAAGCTCAAGGGGATCAGGAAAATAATGGTAGGTGGATAGAGCCTCATAAGTGCTCGTTTTCGAGCCAGACTCTGATAACTCTCATTCCTTAAGGAACGTATTCGAATTTCGAAGGCGGGCACGGAAATACTACTATAGTACTATTAACATAGTAACTATAGGGTACATTCGGCCTAGAAATACTATTTTAGTGTTATATCTTTATTAAAAATGCCATTTTTATTAAAAATATTATATACATAGAACATAAATTAGAGGAAAAAGTAAATTCACGTAAACCTTATATATTAAACGAAGTATGAATATTGTCGCAGCAAATTTGCATTTTATTATCAAAATTAAGCTTATATCAAAGAGAAAGGCTCACGTTTTTTTTTTCCTTCAGAAGAAAGAATCGGAACTCTCCATTTCAACGAGATCAAATAGGGATAGTTTATAAATTTTGCTCTACCAAAGCAAAGAGGAATCTGCGTCAGTTTGGCAATAGCTTAAGTATTTATTAATTTTATTAATAACTAATTTTCCTCTAAAAACTAAATCGATTATTTAATTAGAGTTATTTTTTTTCTTTTCTTATCTATATTTTTTTCATCCACAAAAATTAAATTTAAAATCTTAATTAAAGAATTTGAATCCAACTCCACTCTGACCGTTGGTTGGAATTTTTTATTAACCTTTATTTATTATATTTTATTTACAGAAATACTTTAATAAACTCCTTTGTTCAATAAACTGCCAAAAAAAATAAAACCCCACTCACAACTAGGATCACAAAAAAAAAAAAAAAAAAAGCTTGCTACTTTCTATTTGTCTTTTACTTTTTTTCTCACCACAATTATTATTATTTTCCAATAAAAGTAGTAAAATGAAGACCCGCGGGCCCATGAAAAATCCCCAGAAAAAGACAAGCTGTCGCGATTGGGTGGTAAAGTTGGGTTGGGCGACCAGACAAGTTGACAGCACTGTCGAGTGTGAACACAACAGAAGGAGTCGCTCTCAAAATCCAACCCAACCAATGAACAGCAACAACAGTCCTACGTGTGAGCCCTAGACGCGGTCGCAACACACAACCAAGAAGTAACCACCCCCAGTTGCAACTAACCAACGTAACTGCCAGGAAACAAACCAAACAAAAACAAAACCTCAAACTCCTTCTCTCACACACTCTGTCTCTCACTGTGCAATGGCCTTTCCCTTCCACCGCCATCACCTCTCCACCCTCCACCGCCCTCACACCCTTTTAATATCCCCACCTCCCTCTCTTTTCTTTTCTCACCCCTCCTCATTCTTCTTCTTTGAACATGAACCCCAACGATGGCAACAACTCTCCCAGTCCCAAGCCCTTGGAGATGGTCAACCCGGTTCCTCCGTTTCTTTCTAAGACCTTCGACCTCGTCGACGCCCCGACTCTCGACCCGATCATCTCGTGGAACTCCACGGGCCTCAGCTTCGTCGTGTGGGACCCTCTCGAGTTCGCGAGAATTGTCCTTCCTCGACATTTCAAGCACAACAACTTTTCCAGCTTCGTTCGCCAGCTCAATACTTATGTGAGTATCATTTCAATCAAAGAAATAACTGTGTTTTGGTTTTGTTTTTTGGGTAGGTTGGTATGTAATGTTTTCTTTGGCTGTTTTTGTAATTTGGTATGTAAGTATTTTTTTTTTATTATGGGCGAATTTTAGTTTGTTATGTTAGATTTTTTTTTTTTTATCAATGTTAGTTTGATAGTTTGACTAGAAATTTCAGCAGCTTGGAGATTCGAACCTCGAACTCTTCTGTCTCCCTTTCTCAACCATTGGTTCAATTTTATATCTCTGTTAGTTATGTTAGTTTTGTTAATAGAGTGGATCAAACCCGTGATCTTTTCGCTCTTTACTTCTCTCTTAACCATATGTATGTACTTTGATGTACTTTGATTGGACAAGTTGATGTATCGAGTGGGAATGTATGAGTGTAAAATTTTTTAGGCGTTTTTATGGTGTGTACTGTGTACTAATTCTTGGATTGGATGGTCGTGTTATTTATTAGAATGAAGGAATCTTCTGAATGCGTGTGGGTTTGTAATGGTTGGGTGTGTAGTGTGTTTGTGGAGGGAGGTAGAATGATGCTTAACTTTGTTTAAGGCCTTGTTTGTTTGTTTACTTATTTCAAGAATAGTTTTTTGTTTTTAGAAATTTGTCTGTCCCAGCCCTTGATCATATTGGGAAGTGTTTGTCCCATGAGCATATTTTTTGTTTTTTAAAAGTTTGTTTTTTTGAGTACTTGGATAGAGAGTACTTGAAGAAAACCAAAAGATGGGGAAACATCTCCTAGTTTTTGCCTTTTGATTTTTAAAACTCTTGTTTTAGAAACGATTTTCAAAACTTAATGGGTTTTGGATGAGAAATTAAGCGCTAAGTTGTATCAAATTGATTTAGAAAACAATTTTTAAAACAAATAGTGAGAAGACAATCAGACAAGCCCTAAGTTTCTTGGCTTGTGTTTTCTCATTTGTTAAAGGCAGGGTTGGTTTCATATTTGAATAAAGATTGTAGGACACCTCCACTCTAGTTGACACCTAGAGAGATAAAGAGAGCCAAGAGAGAAATATATAGGTATAATAGGTAATATAATATAAAAGGAAGAGAAAGATAGAGATAAATAGTAGGTGTTAATGAGGTGTTCCTAAGGGATTTAGCAGTTTCGGGTTATTTTCTTTTCTTTCTAACGAGTGAAGGGCATTCTGCTTAAATTAAGAGAGTTCATCAACCCTCAAGCTAGCTCGTGCCCCATATCGTATCGTTTGAAATGATGGAATGTTCACATATCACTACTCTAATATTTTGTTATGTTGAATCTGCTATTTGTAATTGCTATCTTGAGGTGTACTTTTTTGAATCTGCTATTTGTTCCTAAGGAATATTTCTCAATGATGGAATGTTCACATATCATTACTTATGGAATTGAGTAATAAGAATATGGTTTGGATGTTTACCATTTGCATTGTAGTTAGGATTGAGACATGAGAGACTACTACTATTGGAAGTGGCAACAGGAGAAATATTCCTCCTCTTGTAGAAGGGATTTCATATTTCACAGGTAGTACTGTACTACTACTCAGGGTTCTGTGGGTTGTTTGTGTCATTTTGACTTTTCCTTATGTCTGTGTAAAGCTTGCTTTGGATTTGCAGATTGCATTAATCCAATACAAGCTTGCTCTCTCTATTAGCTCATAGTGCCTAAGTTTCAGTGTACCTAAACCATATATCTTGTTTTGCTTTGCTGATCTTTCTTCCCTTTTCCCTCCTCCTCATTCTTGTCTTGGGGCTTTCTGCTTCTGCTCCATTCATTCTCAGGTAACTTGGTGTTTGTCTTCAGGGATTCCGCAAGATTGACACAGACAAGTGGGAGTTTTTCAACGAAGCTTTCCAGCGAGGGAAGAAGCACTTGCTGAAGAACATCCAAAGGCGCAGGTCATCTCAATCCCAGCCGGTTGGTAGCTATATTGGAATCGGATCTTCTACCGAGGCAGGGGGGTCAGAGGTTGAGATTGAGATAGAAAGGCTTAGGAAAGAAAAGACTATGCTGATGGAAGAGGTGGTTGATTTGCAGCAAGAGCAACGAAGAACAGCTCACCACGCAGGAGAAGTGAATCTAAGGCTCCAATCTGCAGAACAAAGGCAGAAACAAATGGTTTCTTTCCTTGCCAAGTTGATCCAAAACCCCGCCTTTTTAGCCCGCCTTAGACATAAGAAGGAGCAAAAGGAAATAGATTCTCCAAGAGTGGTAAGGAAGTTTGTCAAACAGCACCATGAAACTGGAACAACAACAACAGCAGAAACTCTCCAAGAAGGGCAGATAGTGAGGTATCAACCTGATTGGAGAAATATAGCCATGTCTTCTGAAACTCCAAAACTAAGTTCAGTTTCCATTGAACAATCTCCTCACTACCTTTCACAGGGTTTGGCAGGAGAAATGAGTGTAGTAGGTGCAGAAGACCTTACTGCTCAAATTGACAATATTGTATCAGATGATTTGGCTGCAGTGCACGGGATTACGCCGTCTCAAGAAATGATGATTGGAGAAGGATCATCTACCTTTGGAGCTGAAGACCCCCTCTTCAAAGGGAAGAGTGTCATGAGTCCAATTCTAGAAGTTCCTCCAGAGTATTTTCCTTCCTTCCCAGAGGGTTTGACCAAGGAGAAGAAAGACTTTCAAGATTTTTCTGCTCTTGGAACTGAAGGCATGATAAAGCTAGAAGATATATGGGACTCTGGCCTCAATGTTAGTGGTGCTGCTTTAAGCAGTGGGAATGAGCTGTGGGGCAATCATGTCAACTATGAAGAGTTTCCACAATTTGGAGTCACAAGTGGTATGTCTGACTCAGATATCTGGGATATTGGCTTAGGAAGTTTTGGAATTGATACGTGGCCAACTGATGAACCTTCTCTTGGTGAAACAGATGGTCAATCTGGTCAGCCAAATGAAGATAGGTCTAAGAATTTTGATCCATAGGGCTTCTTTGGTCCTCTGCACTTGTTGCCCTTTGGTTACTTTGCTATATTTATGGTTCCTAGGGGTCATATTATTGAATCATTTGACTTATAAACATTATTCCTTCACCTGCTTTCATTCCTTATTTACTTTCAATTTTTCTTATTCTTTTAGATTAATTAATTCTTTAATTGTCCATATTTTTCTTTGTAAATTCTAATTGTGTAATTATTGACAACTTCCATTCAGGTGAATCATACTTTTCCTTTCACCTGATGAATGATTTAAGTAAACATTCACAGGTCTAAGGTATCATCAAACCCCTCTTTGGGACTTATGACTTATTTTCTCTGCAATGCTTATGCTTTGCCTGTTGCAAATAATCATGAATTCCTGATATGAGTGATAAGGTATGCTGTTTAAATGAATTGGTTGATTTCCTGTTTTCTCTCCCTTTTATACTTATATATGCTCTACTAAAAGATCATTGATTTTATGCTTCTTCTCAATTTGTTATTTTACTTTTATTTACTTTATTATATTAATACTCTGCAACTCATAAAAAATATATTAATATTCTGCACACGATTATATAAATGTTTAGTTTGGTTTTTGCTAAAATTAGTAATTTAGCCCATATGACAAATATTTAATTTTATATATCTAATTTTTATAATAAATGAAATATTTGTAATATATTAAGTATATGTTATATAACTAAATTTATTTTATTCTATGCAATGCATAAAATAAATATTTATTTTTATATAACTAAATTTGTAATAAATAATAAATATTTTTAAATAGATAAATTATATTTTAGATTATGATAAATAATTTAAATTTTTAAATATAATGTTAATTTAAATATTTGATAATTTAAAAAAAATACTAAAATTCAATTCAGAAATAAAAAAATGAAAAGATCAAGCTGAAAGAGATATACAGTTAAGGAAATAAAGTATATGATATTGATAAAACTCCTCGTTCAAGAGAGATTTCTAGAAATGTTCTAGTTCAATTATTCTAATTTTTATATAAAGAGGATTAAATTTATAATAAATAAATATCTTTAAATTTATTAAAAAAGGTAGATTCGTAGAGTTTGCAAAAATTATTTAATGATAGAGAGACATAAAAAATGATATATGAATTATTGTATAAATTAGGTATAATACTATGAATCATGGCGGTTAAAAAATAAGAGTACGTTATGTTCTCATTTCTCAAAATTAGGTGGATTCATAGTTTCACACCTAAAAATTACTTTAAAAAAAAAAAAATCTTGTTCAAAATCCATTTTATACACCGCACCAATTACTCAAACAGCATTGTCACGGAAAGATTTGTTTTGTTTGAAACTGCTCACGACCATTTAAAAAAAAACAGAAGATCACTTGCAAATAGGCGCTGCAAACAATAAAATGCTATAATCCAACACTACCTAATTAGAAATGAAAAGCATCCATCTAAACTTTGAACTGATATACTAACAGTAGAAGCTAAGACTCATGGTTCAAAGGACTGCATTTCAACTTGGCAAAATATGAAGGGGAAAAAAATACGCTGAATAAAATGATGGCAAAACCCCCCCTTATAGGGGAAAATCATGAATATTCATGACACCTAAACAACATGCAGTTTAATATCATATGATCTACAATTGATCATTCTATTATAATCAGATGCCAGGGAAAGACAACAAGTGTAATTTGTAAGTATTAAGAATCTTCCTTCTTCCGTTTTGAAGCACTTCCATCACTCTCATTTTTCCGCTTCGATTCTCGGCGCTCCCTCTTCACTCCTTTTGCTTTGTAAGGTAAAGGAGTTTCTCCAACCTAAACAATCACAAATTGTTGTAACTGGTTAGATATCCTTCAGAGGGCTGAAAAGAAAACTAACATATGCATAGGCGATGTTCATTTAGTTTTACTGAAAGGAGCTAATTTGAAACAGTCAATGCTATGAAAACACTAGTCATACCTTCTGATCTGGGATATAAATACTTCCAATCTTTCCCTGTAATTCATCCTTTTTAACATTCTTCTCCTGTGAGCAACAGCGCAAGTACACAATTCAGACATAATTTCACTTTACATTAACAGATAAAAACAAAAGAAATTTTAGACATGTTGCCAACCTTTTTCTTCGGCTTCTCCCTCGACGTTTTCAGTGCTTCCTTCCTCAAACTTTCATTAGGAGGACGATGCCTACGAAGAACAAAATCCATGGACGGGCCAACTTCTTCCAATTCCATCCTTGGCACAACGGTGCCTGACTTTTTCAGCCGCAATGCACAGTGTGTAAAAAACACACGATTCGGAGAAAGGGCAGCACATACATATGCACGATCCACTCCAGCAAGATTTAGATTCTCCACAACCTGGATGATGCATCACATTACTTCTGTTAATATAATCCCTGCCAAAAGCGAAAAGGACGTTGCAAGACAACAAAAAACAATGACAACGCACCTCACCGCGAAGAAGATCGAGCAAAACTTCCTTCAAATGCTTTAGCTCTTCCACAGCCTCAAATCCTTCTCCAATAAAAACAATAAAAGGCTTTGACCCTTCCTTAGGAGCCAACTTCTTATCATAACTAAAAGACTCCATGGGTTTAAAATTTTCAACTCCAACCTCCACTAAATCATAGATATGATGATCATAAGTTCTCCCAATAACAAGGTTATCAGGCCGCTTCTTCGAGTGAGATCCATACTGCAACAATACAAACACCAAAACCAAAAAGCCTTAGTGGTGTGTTTAGATGGGGAAATTTTTAGACAGGAATTCAACTTTTAAGTAAATTTAAAGCAGCATACATCATAATGACTTATTTGGATATCAAATCGAAATAATTTTTAAAATGATATAAAATTTATAAGGATTGTTTTCAAAGAAAAATGAAGGAATTTCAAACAACACCTAAAATGAAAGAATTTTATGGGTGTTTGCTTGCACGTTTGAAACATGCATTTCTCAGTATTTTCATATCAAATCCCAAGTTTACACAGACATTAGAGTGTATTGCGTTGATCTTGATGGGGATCTACACTTAGTAGATGTTAAACCAAACATCCTGTTAGAAATTCTTCATCTTTTTCATGGTCTCAATGTGAACACTCATCCCAAAACTTTGATGAATGCTCGTTCTCTTATGCACCTCTCTTTCTCTCTCCCCCCCCTTTTCTCAATTTAAACTTCTATGAATTATACAACTATTAATATTTGCTTCTATTTTATGTTAAACAATATTTTCATAGTTGTAAATTGTCAGAAATCAAGAAATTGAGTACAAAACAGAGTTTGAAAAAATAGAAATTTAAATTACCTCTTATCCAAACAAAATAGTTTAAAAAATTAAGGAATCTAATTAAATTCCCATGGACTCGTTCTCTAGTTTGAGTCCTGTATGCAGCTGCGTTAAATACTAAAAGGGAGAGCTTTGCCGCTGGTACCTGACTCAAGCGGAATTGCCTCCTAAAGAGGATACTTGTCATCTTTAACCAAAAAAATCTCATGCACACTAAATTTCGTCAATTTTATTTTTTTTGCAAATCCTTATCCAAACACTACCTAAAGCCATTACTCTCCATTACTATCACATAATAATCACATAGAAACGTATTTTTATTATTTATTTATAAAGAGGCCTTGAATTAGCACAACACAAAAGTTAGATACACTACTATTACTGATATTACCTCACCAATCACCGCTAACATCTCCATAACTAAAATCCAAGCTATTACATATTCCGATATTCGTAACCCTAGCAGAGTAGAGAATAATGATTATTACCACAAAGATACTGCAATCGGTTTTGAGAGAGAAGAACTCAAGCGAAGTCTCGCCGCCGGCCTCGAAGGGCTTGACGTTCTCGTTCCTGCGGCTGTACTTGACGGCACAGTCCTTCTTCAGGTGATAAATCTGCGCCAGCACGGCGTTCAGCACGCCGCTGGTCTTCGTTCCGTGCAGGATCAGCGTCTTCTTCCCCGATTCCACCTGCAAAAAAAGATTTTCCCGGAAAATGTAACGATTTTCTGGGAAAACAGAGAGAGAGAGAGAGAGAGAGAAGAGGGATGTAGAGTTACGAGCTTGGGAGCGCGTTTCTCTAGCTCCCGCTTGCCCTTGCGGGTCTTGGCGGTTTTGATTTCCAACATCGCAACGAAGCAGAAGTAGCGTATGCTTTCAGGTTTTAGGGTTTTGGAGCGGACGAGGGGTTTTTGTTTTGTACCTTTGTTTCTATTCAACTAAATTCACGCCCTTTTATTTGTTTGTTTTTCTTTCTTTCTTCAGTCTTTTAATTTTGATTTTTTTTTTCAGTGTGTATTTACTATTTAGTGAGATTTTTTTTTATTGATATTTATTTTCGCAACTATTTAGTGAGATTTGCTGAAGGATATCAAATAGTTGATGATAGATAATTAGATATATTTTAGAGATTAATATTTGCTACTGGATAAATATTTTCAATCATCAAATTATTGTCGATATGGATTGTAAGATAATTATTAGAAAATTAATAAATTTATTATATATGATAACATGAAATAAACAGATAATTATATTATTTATTATTTATACTATATATATATATTAAATTAATTATCTTGAATAAAAATATTTTCAAATAAATCGAAAATGTTTTGTAAACTATTTTTCAGTGAGAGAGCATTTTTTTATTTTTTTTCTCTTAATATCTTATCGATCAATTTATATTTGTAGATTAAATTTTAATATTTTTTAAAAATTATCAATAATTAAAAATAATCTTATATCACAATATCATAAATCTAAAATATAATTTATATATTAAAAAATTATTTATTTTAAAATTTAATTATAATATAATTTATATCTTGAAAAATATTTTTATTATAAAATGAAAAGTATTTATCGTATTATGCATTGCACATTTGCATAGAATAAAACAAGTAATTTTTATTTTTTAATTTAGTAAGGCCTGAAATCATTCTTGCACTTGCTCCTATGTTAAAATTTAGATGGTGACATGGCGCATAAGAGTATCTCAAACCAATAAATTTATCGAAAATGTTCTTCTATTTTTTTAATTATATTTCACGCTTTCTTATAATTGCACATCATATTTCTTATCTTAAACAACTCAATCAATTTTTTGGTAGTTTTATCTTATGAGTGTAATTTTTTTTTTATTTTTTCATATGGAGTCGTTTTCAAATTATTTTCAAAATATATTAATAAATCAATATTAAAACCATTATTTTTTTTATAAACTTGTTTTTGAAAACCATGTTTTTTTTTCTTTTTGTATTGTATTAAGAGTTTGTTATGTTTAACAAAAGCAATTGGAAAATTAATTGAAAAATACAGAATTAACTAGAAGCTACAAGAATAACTAGTGGTTGAAAGATGCTTGCAAGCAGGAAAGTAGTTAGGTCATATTGGGTTAAGTTTCAACTATTTTAAGACCCAGCCTAATAAAATGTAATTGGTTGCTGCTATATCCATTTCCTTTTTTCTAAGTACATTTCCTTGCTTTTTCTGAAAATTTCATTACTTAAATAACATTTTTTTCTTGTAAATATTCTTCTCTCCCTTGCACACTCCCTCTTTTATAGCAACAACACATCCCCTTCTTTTTCATCACACTTCCTGCTCTCTTTCACTACCTTACCCCCTTTGATCTCTTGCTTCAATCTCCCTTTATTCTTCTCTTGCTTGGTCTCTTGTTCTAGTGTTGAGATTTTTTCATCCTTCAAACTCCAATGTAATATGTTTATGCTCCCAATTACTTTTCTTGATCTATTTTTCTCCACTCACGTACACAACATTATTAATGTCTCTCATTTTATATATGCAACAATGTATGACTAGATTTAAAATTTGTTCAAGTTGTTGCAGCGAAACATCTCTTAGAATTGTCCACATTGAAAGATCAATATCAATAATATGTTTTCTCCACTTCATTTGCCTCACTAATTACATTTTTTCCTTTAAATAGGTTTCGTAATGGTCCTAGTGTTCAACTTTAATTTTTTCATATGTTTTTTTTTTACATTTTGAAAATTACTTTTTGGAACACAATACAATATTATAGAAAGTACTTTCCAAATTATAATTTTATTTTATAACATTTTAGAAAGTACTTTTCAGAAGAAAAAAATCTTTTGGAAAATACTTCCAAAATGTTAAAAATAAAAACATTATTCTAAAAAATACATTTTAAAATAATGATTATGTATCCACATTATGGGTATAAAGAATATATACGATGATAAAAACTAGAAGAAAAAACAAATGGAAGTGTACTTAGCAAAAAAGGAGAATAGATATAACAAAAGCCATGCAATTAGGTTGGGTTCATTATTATTCTAATTTATTTTTGTAAAAAACTCACATTGAACCAAACCAATCCGATCTTAATTAGATTAATTTGAGTTGGGTAGTTGACTTAGTTGATTAAAATATTATTATATTATAAAATTTGAAAAAAGAAACACGAAAAAAAATATAATTCGAAAGATTAAATAATATATAACATTTCATACCTAAAAAATAACTCCACTTATACAAATTATACTAACACTATATTGAGCATAATTTGTAATTATTAATATTATATGTACCTTGGGTTGGGTTGGATTTAATTAATTAGGTTAAATAGATTTAAAACTCATCAAGTTAATACCCAACCCAACTATAATTGGATTAGATAAAATGAACTCAAATCGAACCAATAACTCAACTTAAACGATTGAAATATATGAATTGAGTTAGGTTGATCAGGTTGTAGGTTACTTGTATCCAATTACAACTATATAAGCTAGTGATTGAAAGTTGTTATGTTACCTTAGTGATTGAAAAGAACTTGATAAAATTTTCTGTTAAATTAATTGCTAAATGTAAAATATATAAATGAACATTTTTAAAAGATATTTTTATATAAATTTTAATTTAATTTTATGAGTAAATTACACTAATTTTCCTTAAAGTTTCAACTTATTATTATACTTATCACTCCTCCGTTTTAAAACCCTACAATAAACCTCTTAATTTTGGACAATATGTTACACTTGCCTTGCTTAAGCGTTTTGGAGGTCAGAGACATTAACAAAGAAACACCAGGCAAGCATATGAGTTTTAATGATTTTTATTTTTCCAAAACTGCCCTCAATTCCTTCTTGAAAAACAAAAACATTGCACAACCAGATTATTTCCAAAACCTCGAAATACCACAATTCCAAGCCTCAAATGATAAAATTCCCATACTCTCAAACAACTCAACTTCAATCTCAACCTAAAATAAAATTTAGATTCATAACAATTACTCTATCATAATACCCATAACCACACGATCATGTAAACATTTTAAGGGTTTCCTAGATTAATAATTATAGGAAACCAACAAGATTTTGAAACCTATGATTCTCAAAAATAATAGATAAACAATGCATATATTTCTCCATAATGAGACTTTTCTCCTGTGTACTTTGATTTTTTAGAAGAGGAGAGAAACAAGATTTCACTTCCTTGAGTATTCTTTCTGGTCTCTCTACGTTTGTGATTACTAGAGATTATAGAGAATATTTTTCTGTCAGGAAGGGGATTTTGTTTCACATTAGTGGGTATTAACCCCTTTTATAACCACTACTCTCATCAAGTAGCAGATGCCTTTAGAAACTTCTCCTATTTTACCCAATTACAATTTAGTCCCTAATTATTAATTATTTATTTATTAGTCTCTACATAAGTCACATGCCTCTCACATGAGACATTAATTCTAACATTCTCGCACTTGGCTCATGTGACATTACTAAACATTATGGACTAAATAAATAAATAGATTAAACTAACATAATGCACATTAAAATGACTAAATTGTTCTATACATTGGGTACATCATAATTTCATGATTAAGAATAGAAACCAATTCGAGTCATGACGGTTGTACATCATTGGTTCAACATAATGTCTTTATTCAAGACAAAACCTGTTAACATTACTCTAATACAAATATGCATGCAAACATAGAGAACAAGTAATCAGAAACATATCATAAATGAGCTGAGAGTGTCATTAAAAATACATAAGGTAAATTACACTTAATGATCATGAATAACAATAATGTTCATACTTTCAACATGTTCTATAAATGTCTTAGGCGGTTATTCCTTTGTCAAATGGTCAACTATCATAAAGTTTATGCTAATATGTTCTATTGATACTCTTATTTTTGAACTTCTTCCTTTACGACAAAGTACTTCAATTCCATATGCTTAGCACCCTTAGATTACTTGTTGTTCTTAGAGAAAATACTGCTGAGGAGTTATCATAATATATTTTCAGTAGCCTAGCAATACTGTTGACAATTTCAAGCCCTGAAATAAAGTTTCGTAGCTAATTAGCCTGAATTGTAGCCTTAAATCATGCTACAATTTTAGCTTCCATGGTAGATGCAACAACAAGTGATTGCTTTGCACTCTTCCACAATATTGTTCCTTTGGCTAAGAGAAATACTAAGTCAAGAGTGGATTTTCTCATATCCACACATCCAACAAAGTCTAAGTCTGAGTACCCAATCACCTTAAGGTGATCAGACCTCCTATATGTAAGCATGTGATCTTTCGTTCCCTGTAAGTATCTCAGAACTTTCTTTGTAGCTTTCCAATGTTCCATTCCCAGATTATTTTGATATCTTCCTAACATTCTAGTTACAAAGCTTATGTATTGTCGAGTACAAATTTGAGCATATATAATACTCCTAAAAACTGATGCACACAGAATTGCTTCTATTTGTTTTTGTTCCAGATCATTTTTAAGACATTGTGCAAGACTAAATTTGTCTCTTTTCTGAATTGGAACAGGTGATGTTGAGAACTTGTCCATCCTAAATCTCTAGTACTTTATTGATATATGTTTTTTGAGACAACCTTAATAATCCTTGTGATCAATTTCGGAACATTTCTATCCCTATCACATAACTTGCCTCACCCATATCCTTCATTTCAAAGCTACTAGAGAGAAACTTCTTAGTCTTATGAAGAAGATTAATATCATTAGTTGCAAGCAATATATCATCAACATACATGATTTGAAAAATAACCTTACTCCCACTGACCTTCAGATATATACATCGATCAACAATATTTTCCTTAAATCCAAAGGAAACAATGGTATCATTAAACTTCAAATACCATAGCTGGGATGCTTGTTTAAAACCGTATATTGATTTCTTTAATTTGCACACCATGTGTTCCTTTCCTTCAATTAAGAACCCCATTGGTTGGTCCATATAAACATTTTCCTCTAAATCTCCATTAAGAAAGACAGTTTTCACATCCATCTTATGTAGCTTCAAGTCATAATGGGTTACTAATGCCATGATAATCCTGAAAGAATCCTTTTGTGAGACTAGTGAAAACGTTTCTTTATAATCAATGTCATCTTTTTGAGTAAATCCCTTAGCAACAAGTCTAGCCTTGTAACCTTCAAGGTTGCCATGAGAGTCATGTTTAGTCTTGAAGACCCATTTACAAACAAATCTCTTACAACCCTTTGGCAATTCTACAAGGTCCCAAATACCATTATGTTCCATGGAATTTATCTCTTCCTTCATGGCATTTAACCACTTCTTAGGATTATCACAACTTACAGCTTGTGAAAATGAAACTTGATCATTATCATTAATGCTTAAGTCTATTTTTGTTCCATATAGGTGTCGCAACCTATCCTACGACGGGAGTGCGCACAAAAATAGATAAGAGCATCTTCCAAAAAAGGAAAACGCGTGGGAGTCGCCACCAACGTTTATTTGAGGGAAAACATTAGAAAAACCAAAAAGAGGTCTGCGAATTTTGAAAATGAGAGTTCGAGAGTTGTTTACACATGGGGAAGGTATTAGCACCCTACACGCCCGTCACAAGGGACCTCAGCCTTTAATCGAGTATGCAAAAATGTGACTTCAAAAATTATTTATTTTCCCTTTTTATATTTTTATTTTTTTTGGGTTCGACAAGGGTGTTGCCCTTGCTCCTACGTATCCTTAAGTGCGATGAGGAATTCAGACCTACGTAGTTCTTTAAACTGAGAAAGTTTGTGTGTCAAATTGCTTTTATCCTTTTGAAAGATTCATTTTAATTGCGAACAAAAAGTCGTTTAAGGCGTTGGATCTTGAAATAATGTTTTAAATTTTGAAAAGAGGAGAGAATCGTTAAGGCGTTGAACCTTGAAACGATCTTTTAAATTTGAAAAGCGGAGATAATCGTTAAGGCGTTGGAACTTGAAACGATCTCAAGTAATATTTTGATAAAAAGAAGTTATTTATGAGTTGGTTTTACCTTGGTTTTGTTTATTAACTTTCAATCATTTTAAAGACAACTTTACAACACTAGTGATCGGTTAAGATTGAACTTTACAAAGAAAATGAGATTACCGATGATAGAAGGAGGAAATGAATATGCACAAAACAACAAAGGGGACCCCTAAGGGTGCATAGATCACATTCAAATCTTAAAAACAAAACTAACTGATGGTTGCACGAAGAACATCGAACAAGAAACAACGTAGAGATTGATTACAGTCGCGATTCGGCAGCGCCTCAACTTCGTTTCCTCTTCTTTCTTCTTCTTCTTTCTCTCTTCTCTCAATTTCCTTCACTACTAACCCCTGGAACCCCTTCCTCAGCTCCTCTTCATGCCTATTTATAGAAAAAAGGCACTTGGGACAATGGTAGCTCGCCCAGGCGAGCTGGAGTTCGCCCAAGCGAGCTGAGACTTACTCCTGAAGTAACTGGCTCGCCCAGGTGAGTTGGTTCCTTCAGGCTGAAGTAATTTAGGGGCCCAGGCGAGCTAGAGGCTAGCCTGGGCGAGCTAGGGTCTAAGAAAACCAAGGAAAAGACCCTTTTGCCCCCTTTTTTTGGTATCTTTTGCATTCTTGATCAACACACTAAATTATCATCTGTTTCGCACTGTAACTGGCGTTCAACACCACAAGTCGACTTGCAAGGATCAAAAGATCAACGAACGATAGTGCCTGGATGAAATTAGGGTATGACAATAGATATACCACTTAGTTATTCGAAATAATTGGTCTCCTTTCTCTTAAGACCTCCTTAATGTTACTTCTTGTGGTTCTTCCATAATAGGTCCATTATGTATCATGGGCTGATTATTGTGTTATGCTTCTTCATTATTGTTTGTAACAACAACTAAATGAGCAATCACCTTACTGCTAAAGACACAAGCTAAAAGGACTTGCACTCCAAGTTCTTTAATTTTCACTTCTCATGGAACTATACTCCTACTAATTTCACAATTTTCAATGAACCTTGCATTTCCAGTTTCAACAATTCTCATACTATGATTAGGACAATAAAACATATACCCCTTTGACTTTTGTGAATAACCAATGAAATATCCACTAATTATTTTTGCATCCAGTTTTCTTTCTTGTGGATTATAAACCCTTATTTTTTTGTCTGGTAACCCCAAACATGCAAGTGCCTTATACTATGAGTCCTATTCTTCCACAGTTCAAAAGGTATCTTTGGAATTGCCTTACTAGGAACCTTATTCAACCAATACATGACAGTTTTCAAGGCATACATCCACAAAGATATGAGTAAAATTGAATTACTTAACATACTTTTAACCATATCCATTAAAGTTCTATTATGCATTTCTGATACACCATTTTGTTGTGGTGTACCATGCATTGTGTATTACGCACAAATGCCACGTTTTTTAAGAAGTTTAGCAAATGGACCTGGGTGTTGCCCAGTTTCATCGTATCTTCCGTAATACTCATCACCTCTATCAAACCTAACAACTTTCACCTTCTTGTCTAATTGTCTTTCTACTTCATTCAAGTAAATTTCTAAGACATCTACTACCTGAGATTTCTCATGCAGTAAGTAGACATAACTGTAACGTGAATAGTCATCAATAAAGGTAATAAAGTATCTTTCCTTTCCAAAAGAATTAACATCAAAAGGTTCACAAATATCAATATGCACAATTTCAAGAAGCTGAGTACTTCTTATAACTCCTTTCTTTGTATGTTTTGTTTGTTTTCCTTTAATACAATTCACACAAATATTTAGATCCACAAAATCTAGATCGGGAAGAATTTCATTCTTTATTAATTTTTCCATCCTTTTTCTAGAAATATGACCTAAACGTTTATGCCACAAGAAAGCAGATCGTTCATTCACTAAGTTACGTTTAGTACCAACATTATGATGCAGAGTTAAAATGGTTTCAGCATACAAACCATCTAATTTCAATTTATATAAATCATCACAAAGAACACCAATACCAATGAGATGATTATGCTTAAATAAACGGAAACATCCATTACCAAAACTAAAAGAGTATCCAATAACATCAAATTTAGATATTGAAACTAAATTCCTAGATAGACTAGGAACATAAAAACTTGTGTGTACTCCATTAGATACAAGAGTTCTACTTCATCCTACACGTCTTTCTTTTGTGTGTACTCCATCTTATGTATTTGAGGATTTTTTTTCATCCACACCAATACATGTGTCCCAGTAAGACACTTCCTTCCTAAAAACTTGTTGATACACACAAAAGACATTATGTTGTAAAACACTACTACAATAAGGCCTTCGATGATAGTTCTTTTGGGTCTTCCATGATGATTTTTAACTGTCATGTAATCTACCATTGTAGAATGTGGATAACTTTCAATGATGATTTTAAAACTGTCTTAGAATATGTTGCGTTTTTACAATATAAGCCTTTTTACATGAATTTTTATGATGATTTTTTCATAAAACCATCATAGAAAATGAAATTTTTATGATGGTTCCTAGAAAATCATCATTGAAAGATCATCATCAATGGTGATTTTGAGAAAAATCATCATAAAAGATAGACTTTCTATGATGAGTTTCTAAAATTTTTAGGAATCGTCATAATTTTTTCCCAATATTTATTATGTTTTACAGCCAACCCAACCTGTAATTTAACAAAAAAACAAATCCATGCACTTCAAACCAAAACAAATATAGGAAACAAACCTAGACAATCCATACCAAATTATTAATTAATTAATATGTTGTAGGTGATATGCACAATATGAAGCATTGTCAAACATTGGTTAGTGCATTATTTTTGAAGCATTGTCAAGCATTGGTTAGTGCATTATTTTTGCATTTAAAAAGTATTTTGTCTATTCCTTGCGAATTGTTATAATAAACGACAATATGTAATAAACACAAGTTAATCACATTAAATAGTGAAAAGTTTAATAATTAAAAAGACAATGTAAGCTAGTATATTAATGAGAAAAAACCATAGAGTCTTATATTTAGAAATGGAGGGAGTTGAGTGTAAAAGAGTGAAAATTAAGATTTTATTTTGTTAAAGTGAAATAGAGGACAAATATTTAAATTAAAGTTGTTTGGCAAGTAAGAAAAGAAAAAAAAAGAAAAATTAATAATGAATAAAAATAATTTATTATTATTTTTATTGTATATTGTTAGTATTTATTATTATTATTATTGTAATTATTTATTTCTATTAAATAAATAACACAATTAATATTACTTAATTACTCTTTTAGTCAACTGATGAAGGGAAGAGGGAAACTATGAATGTTCAAAACCGAACCAATAAAAAAAATAAAAATCGATCCAAAAAACCGATATTTTTTGGATATGATTTTTTCTCAGCCTAGCAGTTGAGTTCGATTTTTGGTTTGGAACTTTGGAAGCGACCCAATATGTAAATGAAATGTGTTATTAGATTAAGAATTCTACTTTTTGCACCTCCTAAGAGATACCAATGAAGAAAATACTCCAATAATTAGATACCCCTATTCCAAAATAACTATTTTGGAATGTGAAAATTGCATTGTGAAATAGCTATTATGGAATGTGAAAATTACTCATCCCTATTTGGTTCAGTGCATCTTCTTTTAACCAAAACAAATGAACTTAAAAAAAGGCATCGTGCACTGATTAAAACACTTGGAAAATATAATGTGTAGCAGAGGCAATAATTAGTTGTTGCTAAAATGAGAAGAGTTGTTTTAGAGGATAATGAGAAGAGTTTTAACAAAATAGTGAGATGAAAACACAAATAAACTTAGAATTTAAAAAATCTAAAATAAATAAGAGGCTTGGAAAATAAAAACCTTGAACGAGTCCCCTAGTTAAATGGTTTGCCCCATAACCAAGCACATATGAAGCATTCCTTGCGGTTTCACTTGATTTATTTCTTGATTATTAGCTCTTTCCATATGAAATCGAATTCAAATTACAGTAAAATTGAAGCACTGAATTTGCAAAAATGATAAGAATATGTTAGTGTACATAGAGAGGTTCAAGTAGAAAAGCTATCTGAAGTTAGATCCTAAACTTAAATTTAGATGCAATGAAAAGAGTAGTGAACATATGCTTAAGATTGTTTGTGGTAGAGTAGTTGTTTGTAGGGATAGTAGGAATAAGCCGAAAATTATTAGGCTTGAACATTGAAAAAAATTGAGCAGTAAAATGAATATGAGTTCACAAAACACACTTAGAACTTCATGAATTTTAATTTATATTGGGTATGATTATTAATTACATACTTAGAGCTCTACTTATGGATATTGATCAAGGGTTCTATTTATTCATAATACATAAGCTACAAATTAAATACTTAACACACATCTCTAATGTTTCTAATGCAAAGCATATAGTAACAATCTTAGCAAGCAATATACTCACCACATCTCTTGCAATGGAAAAAGTTATCCTTACCTTCACTTCTATAAAATCAAATTTTGTTAAGCAATGCATAATATGAAATATAGCAGTTAGCACACTTTATTTGTTAAGATTAAGTGGATCAGTTTAAAAGATAGACACTGCCAATGAAGTAAAAAAATTATTCGAGCCACTAGTCTGATGCAGAAAAATATCCACTATAAGAATCTGATACTGTGAGAATATGACAACTCTTGGATCACTTTGACACACTTTAAGACTCCTAGCAAAAAAAAATGTAATTATCAATTAAGTCATGACAAAACTAATTGCATTTTGTAAATCAACTTATAATTATCAGGCTCAAAAAGAAAATTAAAAAAAATCATTTTTGACATACTCTTTTATAATCTCTAAAACCAAATCCATTGCAACTAGTGTTTACCAAGTCAAGAGGAATATCATACACATTGGTAACAACAATGGCAGTAGCATTACTCCTTAGGATAGCCTAAAATTCTAGAGTCATAAACAAGTTAGGAAATAACACAAAACTTCCTTTTCCAATTATATTACAATAAACATTAAGAATACATGCATAAAAACTAAATAGTACTAAACTATTCAGACTTTGTGAGTTGTGATGAGTAACCAGGGAATTTTATCAGCTATAAGTGTATGATTCATTTACAAAGAATGAACTTTCATGCCCTGCTTCTTGGTTGATTTTGAAATCCCCTTCCAATGAAACAGGAAATCCAAAATAACCAAAATCATGGAAGTCTAATGTCTACCAATTACAAATAGAAATTCATTAATTAATCAATTAATTAATTAAGCAACCAATTGAACTATTGAAGATTTCTTTGCATAGATGTGAAACAAATGTAAACCCAGGTAGATTTCTTTTGCCTGTCTATCCCTGTCTCTTGCCCAATAAATAAAAATATGTTGTTGAACTCCCTTAATTCTATTATGTTAAATTTTTTTAGGCCAAGTTTGAATTTTAATTAGACTTTATTTTGAAGACCTATGCCGTAAATTTGGAGCTAAGCCATCAAACTGAAGTTGTTTTTAAACTGGTTCTTATAATAAAAAATGGAACGTGTAAACCATATCTTAAACATTTGATTCAATTTGGTTCTCATCCACAAAAGCTACTGAGAAATACTGCAACATATAAAAAATCATAAGATTTGATTCAATTACACTTCAAAGAAACATTTCATAAACGTGACAAACCTCATCGACATTGAATTGAACCCCTATTTTACTCCCTACAATCATAACACTTTCGTCTATACTAAACCACAAATTTTCATTTTAACAACTTCATGAATCGGTATTCACTTCAACAATTTTGCATATGAAACAAAAAGGATAATCCCAAACAAAAAAGTTAAAATTATAATGACACCGACACTTTCAATCTTAAAATAAGGTTTACACTTTTGGTAATAGTTTCTAGGAAGCAATTCATAACCACATTCCAGCTTCCATTCATTCAAATTTTGATTAATCACAAGCAAGAGGCACAACTAAACACGAAACCAAAAATCTCAACATTTGAAACAAAAGAGAATATATCGAAGACTTAGATAGTATATCATTTCATATAATCCCAAAACCCTAATTTTACTTGAAAAACATACTTGGTCTAAATTAACGCAGCATTAGCAGCAACAATAATAAAAATTAAAAGGCTTATGAAATAAATAAAAACTGTGAAAACACAAAATGAGAAGATCATAAAACAAAGTCTTACATCTAAAACCCAAAGAGTCTCCATCAACATCAATACCTCCTGGTGAAGGGGAAACTCTGTTGAATAGAAACAATGTCAACCTGTGTGATGCCGGGGATGTCATTGATTCCGAGGGAATGAAGCATGTTGAGGGTCTCCTTGTTGACTTTGATGTGGTCGGTGTTGATGGTGGAGATGTCAGGGATGAAGTTGATGTGGTGCTCGCGCTCCTCCTCCTGGAGCTTGAGGGAGACAACGTGGGACAGAAGGAGAGAGGGCGCGAGAGAGAATGAAAGAGTGCAAGGATAATGAAACATTCTATTTCTATTGATTTCAAAGACGATTTTTAAAAAACCGTCGTGGAACACTTGATTTCTATGACGGTTTCTAAAAAACATCATCGAATACTTGTTTTCATGACGATTTTCATAAAACTGTGGTTAAAAAGTTTCAATTATTTACAAAAATATCATCACATTTTGAACGACAACGGCTTTGAAAGAACTATTTAGATTCATCATCATTGAAGATCATTTTTGTAGTAGTGAAAGTTGCTTATTGACAATTATTTTTAGTTTAGGACATCATCTATTGATGACAAGGAAATCAATGATTCTAACAATGCAAGGGAAATAATTCTCAAAATTTAGTTAAGGATTTTGAGTTTGGAAAAGGAATCCTTTTGCTTCAAGTGAAGAATCCAAGAATTCAAAACACATATTTTGGGTGGAATTTAGTTAGAACAATGTCAAAGAAAAAAACTACTTACCACAACATTTACCACAATGCAACCATACTATAACCTCTCCTATTAACTCTCAATGACAAATTTACAAGAGTCTACAATGAACACAACTCCCTTGTAGTAATGAGATTTTTATCGAAGAAGTACTGTTAGACCTATCTAGTCTCCTAGATGGTGTAATGAATACAAAGCTTGATAGAGAATAAGCAGAAAAACTAAATACATGTTTGGTTTTGCGTCTAGCTCTTCATACATGTGTAAAATACATGGGAAGAGAGTAGCTTATTCGTTGGACGTGATGTGGGCATACATGCGATATTGATGCTTACCTAAACCTTGCTAATCTTGCTCATTCCAAATCTATTGGTACATCGTTGCCGCAGTATCTTTTGTCAAAACTTGATGAGAAATTTTCTATTATGTAACATGCACTAGTATATTGTTTTTTAGTTTGTGCCTAGTCCTCCTAAGTCCTAATCATGAATTTTCCTTTGAAGAGACAATATCTTAAAAATATTTAATTTTTTCACTAAAGTAAGGTATCATGCACCATGTCTCATCTCATCTAGATTTTGTTAAAAATCCACCGTTTTTACCATATTTGGAAGCCAGTCTCATACACGTCTACACCACCTATTCATAAGTGTGGCATCACCAAAGGCGAAAAAGCAAAAATAAAAAACAAAAAACAGCAGAATCTATGGTCAAACTATAGAGTATAGACAGAAGAATTTAATAATGAAACCCATCCATATATAATAGAGCCTCCTTCAGAAATATGAAAAAAAAAATCACAAGTCTTTGTCTGAACAACCAGCTTTACTATTCAACTGTTCTTCTTCTTTCATCTCTCGCCTATCGAATTCGAACCCGACACAAGATCAAATTTTTAGGGCTCCTCAATCCTCTCTCTCTCTCTCTCTAATCTATCCCTCTTCTTCTTCGCTTGTATGAACCGGAATTAGGGTTTTGCCTCTATTATCATTGTATAATTTAGAATTAGGTCCTTTTTTGTTTCAATTTTGTAAATTTATAATTTTTTTGTTCGCTTAATTTTGATTTTTCAGTTTTGATGTAAAGAATACAATAACAGCGATGCAATTGCTATCCTGTAATCTAGTTTCTACATCTTCGTCGCGCAATTGTATGTAAATTAGGGTTAGGATTAGGGTTTTTGGATTGTTTTTGGTGTTTGATTTTGTGGGCATGGAGAATTCGCGTAGACCGTTCGATAGATCGCGAGAACCGGGTCCGAAGAAGCCCCGGTTGATGGAAGAGCTGGATCGGGCTTCGAATTCGGGTGCCCGACAGTTTCATCAGCGACAAGTGGCTTCTGGGATCACCACGTTGTCGTCTGCAAGGTTTAGAACAAACGACAGAGATCTTGAAAGCAGTGATTTTGGTCGCCGGGGCGGTGCCGGTGGCGGTGGCGGCGGTTATCAGCCGCAGCCACTGCCATTTCAGGAGCTTGTGGCTCAGTATAAGGCAGCTCTTGCAGAACTTACTTTCAACTCGAAACCGATAATTACCAACTTGACTATCATTGCAGGGGAGAATCAAGCTGCGGAGAAGGCCATTGCAGCCACTGTTTGTGCTAACATTCTAGAGGTGAACTTAGTTTACAGTACTGTGCAGCTGTTTCTCTGTTCAATTGTTGTTTTGTTAGGGTTATGTAGCCAATTGCTGATTGAATTGAATTGTTGTAACATACTTCGAATAGAAAGGAAAACGTGACTTTTTTTTTTTAATGTTGGTGTTCCTGATGTTGTGATGAATGGTGTTGTTTATTGTCATGGTATGTGATGTGTGAGTATTTTGCGGAGAAAGCGACAAGGTTACCGTGTATTGTAATTTTTGCAACTAATGGAATTTGGTGGTTTAGTGTTGTAACCGTTGCGGAAGTTGCATGGTGATGTGTGGGAAGAGTTGCAATTGCCATATGAAGAGATCAAATATTTGCAAATGGGCTTTATTATGATTTTCCCATTTCATTTCATTGGTCCACTCAAGGCTTTTATCTACGAGTTGGCTTTGGGTTTCTATCTCTACTGTGTAGGAAGGGTAAAACATATATAGCTTTACAGTCAAAATGAAAATGGAGTGAAAAAAATTATCATTTTGTAATTTGCAAGATTATGGCAGTCTGGTAATCCATTGGCAACTGACAAGCAGCATCATTAGAGTGGTATACCGCAGTTGTCCTGGTATTTTCTTGACTTTGTATGCAGAGGTTGATATAGATCTGTAAAAAAATTTAATTGAATACAATGTATGAGGAAAAAAAATTACCAATGCATTGTTGCCAATCTCAATAAATGTTCTCTCACTCTCTCCCTCTTTGTGTCTTATATCGTAATATACATTGTAATTGTACAGTATTTTGTCACTTCTCGTGAAACGGTGCTTCTGTTTTGTATATCACCAGCCAATGCATCCTTTCAAGTCTTACCTCTCTGGTTTATTTTTCTTTTTAGGTTATAGGAAAATACAGTTTACCTGCAGTTTTTATTTTTTGAGTGGCGGTGGTGGTTATATTTTAGAGAGGGACTTTGTTTAGCCTAGTTGTACAAAGACATTATATTTTTATCATTTCATTTTTGCACTAGTGGATTTGCTTTGATTGAGGGTGTTGTATGTAGCATGCAACTTATGATAACAGAGATGTATCCCTCAATTTGAATCAGATAGCAGAAGGAGCAAGTTGCTATTTATTATGATCTGGAAGATTGGACCACATTCGTTTGTAGGAATTGAGATTGTGACCAAGACGTTTCATATTTGTTGAGTTTCCAAAGACTACTGTAATAGATCTTTTACATTATTAAGGCTTTTCATATATGTTGTACTAGTTCCATGAAGTGCAACATATGATCTAAGGAATGGAATAACTAACAATTTTGAACAGGCATGACATTTTATGGAAACTTTTATGTAACTTTAGATCCAATTGCCAATGATAATATTCCTGGATTTTGATTTTATTTGCTGCTGTTTTCCTTGTGCGAGTTGTATATTATTGGTTTCTGTTACTTTTCATAACATATGTCAGGCTGTCTTTTTCTTGTTCTTTGGTCATTAGTTTTCTTTTTGTTATACTAAAAAAAGGTCCTTTTTCATGAATTGTGTTGATACTTTTCCAGGTTCCTAGTGATCAAAAGCTGCCATCACTTTATCTCTTAGACAGTATTGTTAAGAATATTGGGCGGGATTATATAAAATACTTTGCTGCCAGGCTACCTGAGGTCAGATATTTATTCTTCTTTTAGCCTGTTATTGATTTCCATTTATCTTCTCTCTTATAGTGTGCTTCTTATACATTTTTTTATGACAGTCTATGATGAATCTGTCAGATTATTATGTTATGCAAAATGTACTCATGTCCTGCACGTCTTTCTCAAGATATCTTGTCTGATTTTTAGATGCCTATTTTTAAGTTGGTAGTTTCTAATTACTCCTTTACATTTTAGGTATTCATCAAAGCATACAGACAGGTTGATCCTTCTGTCCATCAAAGTATGAGGCATCTTTTTGGAACTTGGAAAGGAGTCTTTCCTCCTCAGACCCTTCAGGTTATTGAGAAGGAATTGGGCTTCACTCCTGCAGTCAATGGCTCATCTTCTGCTTCTGCTACACTCAGGAGTGATTCACAGTCACAACGTCCACCTCATAGTATCCATGTGAATCCCAAATACTTAGAAAGACAGCGTCTACAGCAGTCCAGCAGGGTAGGTGAAATGATTGCACCTCAATTTATTCTTCAAAGTTTTAAAACATTGATTTGACTGGGATAGGTCAAGCCATGATGCAAATACAGAATTTATGTTGATGAATTGGCACTTGAATTCATTCCTTGCATGATGAAACTGGATTGGATGGATGACTTGATATCATATTTTTAATTATGTTTGTTGCTTGTTGGGACACCACAATATTAATGCAAACATTGTATACTGTATTGAACCTTTCCAACAGACTAATTTACACACCTTTATCCTCCTTATCATTCATGAAACACTTTTTTGGCTGACAATTTGTCTTGTGGGATATCTAAGACAATTCCTCTCTATACAACTAGTCAACCAACTCTAGCCTGGAAGCATAAACTCTTCCCCCCCAGTTGGGATGGGTTTGTTATAGAGCCAACTTCTTATACCTGTCACTGTTCTTAGTGTTCTATTATCCATACAATGCTGGCCTTGCAAAGATGATAATTTAACTGTTATACCAATAGACATTCTGTCATGTTACTTAGGTTGCCATATTCTTTCTTATTTCACATCTCCATTGCTTAATTTTTTTGGAATCTACTTTCTCTGTCCTGAAGACTAAAGGAGTTGTTGATGATATCACTGGAGCGATTTCAAATACAAATGATGACCCAGAGATGCCTGGTAGAACTTTGGGCGTTGGACGACCATGGGTGGATCCTAGTGTTACTGTTAACATCCATTCACGTGAAGTAAAATTTCTTTGCCCTTATTTTGTTCACTCTGTCAGTTTTCATGATTTAATGTGATAATGTACATTGCAGAATGAGCAATGCGCTCACAGAGGTGCATTCAATGATTCTGTTCTGGAAAAGAGCATTGGTGCATCCTATGGAAGCAATGAATATGGTTCCAATATTTCAAGGAATTTGGGCTTGGGTATCCGCCGACCTGGTGGTAGGGTGACTGAGTCAGGACATGACAAAAGTTGGTACAGCAAATCTGGTGTCGTTGCAGGGACCATGTCTGGGCAAGGAAATGGTTTAGGTCTTAAGTATAGTTTTTTGAATACTGAAGCACCAAAGTCCATGATTTTGGATGTGCATCATCAGCCTACACAGAACATAAGTAGCACACGTACCAGTGTGATCTCTGCGAGCTGGAAAAATTCTGAGGAAGAGGAGTACACATGGGATGAGATGAACTCTGGCCTGACTGTTCATGGTGCATCCACTGTTAGCAACTTGAGCAAAAATAGTTGGACTGCTGATGATGAGAATTTGGTAAGCTTGGTAGAATTTGGTGATTTGGGTATCAGACTGATGCAGAACAGAACTGGGACGATATTAAAAACCAAGATTTAGTTGAAAAATTCTATATGAAATTGAGTTTCAAGATAAAATAATATGCCAACTGTAGGTGGCCAGGACACCCTAATTTATACAACCCAAGCTTAAAAGACTCTTAAAATCCTAATAAAAAAGAAAAAGAAATGAAGTCCTACCTAGATTTGGGATTGCATATCCCGGGAGTCTGGGACCCAAACAACATGACCCTTAATAACTGAGTTAAACCCTAAATCCCTACAAACAAAGATCCCTAAATTGTTGTCTCATCAGTTAATACAATAATCCTGGTTTTATCTGCTCATTTAGCATTGTTAATAATAGTATGTAGCACATTATTGATATATTATGTATATATTTTTCTCACGTGCAGGAAGCTGAAGATTGCCTCGAAATCAGAAATCCTTTTCGGGCTAATGTTGATAGAGAAATGTCCATTGAATCTCAAGCCACTGAAAAGAAACAATTACCTTCATCTCATCATCATCCATCACTATCATGGCAATTGCAGGAGCAGCAATCTATTGATGAATTGAATCGGAAGGCAGGTCACTCGGACAGATTTGTGTCCACACATGGTGCCATACCAGCCAATGCAAATTCTTCTGCTGCCAGGATGGTCAATCAGCCTTTCCTGTCAAATGCAACAATAGGATTGCCAGGAATTGCAGGCCAATTTCATTCTTTGGGAGCTGAAAACCCTTCAGGGCAGTCACCTTTACAACAAAGGTCTCCGTCACCGCCAGTAAGTGTGCACCCTTCTCATCCACTGCAAAATTTGGCTGAGCAAGACCTTCCCCAGAATCATAAAGCATCTCAATTTCTGGGAGGTCTGCAGAGCCAATATATTAAAGATTCTTCACCCGCCCCTCCTCCTAGTATTCAGGTTGGTAACTTACAAAGTTCACAACTGAAAAACTTGCAGGGTCCATTCTCTTCAACGACTTTTCAGGCAAGGCATCAGCACCAACTGGGCTCTTCTCACAATGAAGTTACTGTTAAGACTGAGAAGCCACCCATGTCCGAAGTGCCTTTAGCCAGAGAAACTAAAAGTAATCTGGATACAGGGAATCTTCCATCTCGGTTAGGGGTTCGGCCTTCACGGTCAGGTGGCCCTTCCCCTGCCACATTAATTTCTTCAGTGTCCAAAATTGCATCACCATCTTCGTTAGGTCCTTCCAGCGATAATGTATCTGTTCTTCCAAAAATACCTCTAAGAAAGGCTGGACCACCTAGGGCATCTACTCTACCACCAGCTTCCTCTAATGTCAGCAGTGCCTCAGCCCAGACATCAAGTGATACCAATAATACCTTAAATCCAATTGCAAACCTTTTAAGCTCTTTAGTTGCAAAAGGTTTGATATCTGCAGAAACAGAGTCACCAGCTAAGGTGCCTTCAGAGTTGCTTACTCGATTGGAAGAACAAAGCGATAGCATTACCACCACTAGCTCTTTGCCTGTGGCTTCAGTGTCTGGTTCTGCCACTGTCCCTGTTCCTTCTACCAAGGATGAGGTAGACGACACTGCAAGAACGCCTATATCATTGTCTGAATCAACCAGCCCAGGAATCAGAAATCTCATTGGCTTAGAGTTTAAGCCTGATGTAATTCGAGAATTCCATTCATCTGTAGTTAGTGGATTATTTGATAATTTTCCACATCAGTGCAGCATATGTGGCCATAAGCTTAGATTCCAAGAACAGTTCAATAGACACTTGAAGTGGCATGCCACAAGAGAAAGCGAAGAAAATGGTTTAATTAGTGCATCTAGATGGTATCTGAAGTCAAATGATTGGATTCTTGGCAAGGCTGAGTATCCATCTGAGAATGAGTTTACTGATTCTGTAGATACATATGGCAAAGAAGCAGACAAAAGTCAAGAGGATGCTATGGTTCTAGCAGATGAAAAACAATGCTTGTGTGTGTTGTGTGGTGAGCTATTTGAAGATTTTTACTGTCAGGAAACTGGTGAGTGGATGTTCAAAGGGGCTGTTTACCTGGCCAACTCTGATAGCAAAAGTGAGATGGGAATTAGAGATGTGAGTACTGGAAGGGGTCCTATCATTCATGCAAGTTGCTTATCAGATAACTCAGTTTCCAGTGTCCTCGAGACGGTAAGGCATATTACTTGATTTATCTGGACAGAAATGGGGTTATCTAGTTTAAGTTCAAAGCTTCCTTTCCCCCTCTATTTGCTTACTTTGAATTGAAGGACTTCCATTGCTAATAATATTTGGGCCCATTATGTTTTGCAGGGACAGGATTAAAGCAAGTGTAGAGCATTGGAGCTCTGCTGTAGCAAGAACTTGGAAGCCGATTGAACCCAGGTTTACTTTGCATTTTCCAAATTTGATGGCTCTTGATGCTAAATTTATTTCTCTAATTGGTTTCTAGAGCTGTCAAACAAATTTTGTGCACTTTTTTTGTTTTCCTTAGTTTCTTTTGTACTCAGGAAGAAGAGGAAATTCCTTAGTGTTCAAAGTATATAAATGCGATAGTTTTTGCAGCTCAACTTTTGCTCATTGATGTGGTTGCCTAACTTCATTTTAAATGAAGTGGATTTTTGTTTTCTGAACAGCATCTGGTTGTAATATGGAGCAAAGCACTATGGCCATAGTTATCGCAAATGTTGGATGGCATTCTCTGTATCATTGGAATCGCAACAATTCTGATTCCCTAGTATGTGCTTTCCTTCCCTTCCCCCCCCCCCCCTCCTTTGCTAGGGGTTTTGGAATTTGGGGCTTTCCTAATATCCAAATTTCAGTTTTATGAACAACAATGGATCTTGGTTTTAGTTTGGCCGAGTACTGAGATTTTCCTTATTGGTGGTCAATGAAGAAAAAGATGTACATTGCCGAGCCATTATTGTTTAATGTTGATTCTGCCAAGTACACCATTTAGTTGGAGAATTAGGTACCCTGATGAATGATACTCGCACAACGTTTGTTTGTACAAGAAATTTCTGCAACGCGTAGTTTGCGTTTTGATTTTTTTGCCATTTACTTTTGCTACTGTCACATTTCTCCCTGTTCCTTGTTAAAGAGTTGATATGAAAAGGTTTTTTTTGCATTACTTTCTGCACATTATAATTTGAGACGTACTCGAGTGCGAGGTTATGTGTTTCTTGTCGACGTGCAAGAAGCATTTTTTTTTTGTAAAAACAAGTCACTAAGCTAAACAGAATGTTTATTAGATGATTCATTAGTCATCTAAGTGCCTAATCTTGTTATCAATCAGTTAATGAAAACTATTTCACAATGCCTTCTGTCATAAATACACTCATCAACTGATTTTTTTATTGTTATTTTCTGTTGTTTTTTAAGCTACGGGCTTGTTCCCAAAATCATTTCCTAGTGGTGCTTGCTTCTGTTTGATGCAACATCAACGGAAATTACTTTGCGTACCCAATAGTACACCCAACATTTTTTTTGTTTCTCCAAAATTATTCCTTTTTAAAAACATACGGATTACAAATCCGTATGAAGGATTGACAATTCATATGAGACTTTTATATGGATTTGTAATCGGTAACGGCGAATATGTAAGAATCCTTCATACGAATTTGTAATGCGTAACGGCGAATCCGTAAGGCCAACCTTTCCCAGCTCCTCTTCACCAACTTCGCTACGCCACCAGCCATCGCCATCGACCTTTGCTCCAACCTCTAATGCGCTGCAACACCACCACCTCCTTCATGGCCATCACCCTCCCTTTAGTCGCGTGAGGTCATGCCAACCTCCTTCGCGTGAGGTCACTACCACCTCCTTAATCGTCGCGTGAGGTCCCTTCGCTCCACCTTCATTGTCACGCGAGCACCTCCCCCTCATGCTATGCCACACGTGTCTCCCCCTCACGCTGCGCGCGTCCTTTGTCGCCGCCAACCTTGCCATGGAGGTCCATGGCCTTATGCATTGTGAATTCGTAATGGCCTTACGGATTGCGAATCCGTAATGATCTTACGGATTGACAATCCGTATACGTTTCCCGTAAGGGTGTTTTTGGTTTTTCACCTAAATGTTGTGTGTACTAGCAATTATGCTTATGCTGGTGCTCAAAGCATCGCCCTACATCAACTCATGGGCATCAAGCTCCGTAAGGTCCAATAGTTTAACAATTAGTCGGATGACCTGTAATTAAAAGAAATGTATTTTTTCTTTCTATAATTTAGCATTTTTTATTTTCATGCTTATAATTTTTTTTTTCATTTGTTCTTGTAAAATGTGTTTATTTTGTTTTTTGTTCTTAAAACATTTTAGATAACATTTTTTTCACTCTTCAAAATATGTTTTTCATTATTCAAAGTACTATCTAAAGTATTTTAAAGACGAAAAATAAAATAAACACATTTTGTAAGGTCAAAAGTTAAAAAAAATATTTACAGGGATGAAAAAAAAAACACTAAATTACATGAACGAAAAATATATTTTAACTTTTTATTTTTTGGTATGGGAAAAGTTATCCTAATTATGTATCTTCCATGAAGACGAAACAAACAGTTTGTCTTCTATTTTAATACAATGTTCTATTTTTGCGTGACAAGTGGTGTTATATGAAGGTGAGAAGCTTTAGAGTAACAAAATCTTATTTCTTATAAACAAACACATCGCTATATGGACTCGTTGAAAAATCCATTTACCCATGGCCATGACGGTGCTAACATAAAAAATACTTATTGTTTGGGCGAAATGTCCATGATGATTGTATTTACTCACAATTACGTAGGAATTATATAGATAGTTTACACGATTGTGATTTGTAAATATACTTAAATCATAGTTCACATATATCTCGAAAACCTTATGTGATTATATCAACATCTATCCTTAGCCTGATATAGTTGATAATTCCCTTGTTCATATTTAGTGACAGGCACAACTAGAACCCCCGGAAAAACAGAACATGGATTTATTGGTTTTATATATAGGGATTCATACTTAATACTCTGCCTTTGAAGTTTGAATCAAGGTGTAAGTTCAATTAATTCAAGGTTTATGGTGTTGGGTGTAGATGTAATCCAAGTGAGCCTCCACCATCATCCTTCTGCTAATGCATTCTTCATCCTTCATATAGCACTCCTCTGATCCCATGAGCTGTATAAAATGGCATCAAATGAGAGAGAGAGAGAGAGAGAGAGAGAGAGAGAGAGAGAGAGAGAGTGCAAATACACTATGAACCATTTAGTTTGGAAAAATGTTTTCTGATTTTATTTTTGGTTTGTTTTTTTAAAAAAATTGTATAGAAACTATTGAAAATGGAAATGAAAACAAATTAGAAGGAAACAAGACATTTTTATAATTAAAAGTGGAAATACAAAATATAAACAGAAAATATTTCACAGGCCATAAAGAAGCCAATCAGGTCAGGGTATTAGTTATAAACTGTGTGGAAGTGACTAAGTAACATGCAAATAGAGAAGGGCTAAACATTATATGCATTCTTACTTCTTCCATATCATCTTTTAGCTCATGAGATGATTGAGGAAAAGCGTTTTCATTGATCTCCACTTCCTTCTCACCTATATGATCAAGTTGTTCCAACCTCAGGTGAACAAAGACAAATTTGTAAAAAAAAAATATACATAATAATATAATACCATGTCATGTAGTTACCTTGTCTTGGACCTTTCAGTGGTTCAAGGAGACGGGCAGAAGCTAAGAAAGAGGAAAGAAGGAGAACAAAGAAAAGCAAACCAATTTGTTGCTTCATTGGTTCAATATTAAGGGAATGAGAGAGAGACCAATAGAGATGTATCAAAGCAAAAGAAAATAAGTAAGCATGCCTCAAAGAAGGTTTGAAGAAAGGAATAAATAAATGAAAGAGAGAGACAAGAGGGTTTTGCCTAAGTGATGCGGAATATTCACTAGCTATGTGATGACTAATTTTTGTTTGAATAATTACTTTTATTGAAATCTTTATTCCAATCATATTTTTTTCTTTCATTAAAAAGGATTCTAATCTAAGATTTTACTTAAGCCGAGTTCAATATAACTGAGTAACGACTTAGTTGGTTCTAAGTAGGGGTCTGAATCACGTGGAGAGCCCCCACAAATTAGAAGCACCTTCATGGGACCGACCCTACCCATTTACCATCTTTGTCTTTTAACTCAAAACCAACAATGGCACCAACCTTGGTCATGATGTACGTAGTAAGTAGCCTCTTCATTCTTCATGTGATAAGAGCATCGCATCATTTCCGTGTACAGAACACCACCGTTTATCTCAGTATGAAGACACAGGAGAATAAGGATTGTCATTTTCATAGTGGTCCAAAACGGAGCTACAAAACAAAACGAATTAAAGTGACCACCATAGTCAACAATGAAAGATGAGTTACTCATACTCAAACGGTGTTCTGCACCCTTTTTCTCCGTATCTTCAAAATGAAAAAAAAAAAAACTGAAAAATCTACCGAGTGTGAAAAGGATGAGATCACCAATACGTATTTATTATGCATGGTGTGGATGTAGAGCACCAATTTTCCATATTTCTCTGCCGACAGCTGTTTCCCTCTTCATACCATTGGTTTTCATTTTCGTATTTTTAAGTGTTTGTTGATAGATTCTGTAAATTCAAATTTGATTCACTTTTGAAGTGATTCGTGTTGGAATAGTAAGTTTGATACAAGAAAAGAAAAGTGTTAGGAATACATTTTATTTAACTTATTATCTATTATTTGCTTTCAAAGCAGATATAAAGTTGATTTAATTGTGAGTTTGAATTCTTTGGCTAATACAAATTATTAAACTAATAATTAATATTTATTGATAAAAAATTATTTGCTTTAAGAAAAGATGGGAATGATAAAATTATGAGCAAGACTCGGCCAAACAAATAGTAAAATTTAGATAATTTATGTTTTTTAATAAATTTTAGCTAATAATAAAAATGTGTTTAAAAAAGTGTATTACAAAAAGAGAAATGAAAATCATAAAATTCAGTGAGTTTCACGATTTTTTTTAATATTAATTTTTGTAGTTTTCAAAATATTTTAATTAATAAAAGAGAATTTGTAAGAAAAAAATGTATTGCTAGCTCTCTCAACATCACTCCTAAACATCTGTATTTTTACTAAAATCACATTTATCAAAAAAGATAATTATGATATTTCTTACTATGAAACTAAATATACACTAAATTTTCAACTTTCGGTAATTTTTTTATATAAATTTTATATGTATACAAAAACATATATAAACATTTCAAACAAATCAGATAACATTAATTTATTTATTTTTTAAAATATACCAATGGTACCAATGGTACCAATAGTGCTATTACTAAAGCAAAAGAAGAAAATAAATCTTTATGTAATGCATCCTTGTCATGATCAACATACAAGACAATTTTATTTACAGTGCCCCAAACAAGTCTTGATGAGCAGGAATCAGACAGCCACTTCCCTATGATGTGAAAGTTTTTGTGATCAAACTACAAGCAGTAAGAAGAGGACAAAGAGAGTTAGAAAAACTGAGTATATGGCTGACATGTTGGACCGCTGATTAATTGTTCGATTAGGGAGAGTGTTTCCCTTTAGTAAAGTTGTATTCTTATCTGCACATAAAAGTAGTGTTATATAATTTTGCTTTAGTCCTATCTATCGAAAAGGCTGTAAAATCATGTGAAACCGACGATGACATGCATCATCATGTGCAATGTGCATTGCACAAAGAAGTTTGTATATTTAGTTTTAATTAATTTAGATTTTTTTACCCAATTTTATAAATGTGTGTGCCTTTGTGTATAAATCAAGCTTTTAACCCCCACTCCCCAAAGAAAAAACTTAAGAGAAATGTTCATAAAAATTCTAGTTGGCTAAATACTATTATATTTAGCATTTAATAGACAAGCAAAAAAAAAACATATAAATTTCTCTGGCTTAAAGGTAAAATAGTAGAAGGTGATTTTCATACACTGAAGCATCTGATTAGACTAATTAGTTTATTGAAGAATATTGACAAATATTATTAATTGACTCCAATGATTCAGATATGAACTCAATAGCTGCTATGTTATCAATTATTGTAGTCCGAAGCTTAGCTTAATAATATTTGTCAATATTTGGAGTCCGAAACTTCTTTGTGGAAGACCGGGCAGAGCCCACACTAATAAAACTATAAAAGCATAACATGCCCACGGTTATTTGGTGGAGTTCTGATTATTTTTCAGATCACTTTTATTACATTCATTAAAGAAGTTTTTTTTTTTTGCCATTCTTCACTTTTTGCTGTTAAAGTAATCCAACAAATTTTACAAGGAGTGCAAAAGTGATGCAAATCGAACATTATTCTATTTAATGTTCTTATCCAACTATATACATAGAGCGTTTAAGACAGAAATAAATATTGCCACAAAAGGTTGAATTCTTGTACATCTTAACAAATAAAGCTTTGCTATTTGATGCCACTTGGCACTTGCCCCAAATGAAAGTTATGCAACTTGTGGCAACCCCAAAAGGTCATTCTATTCACAAAGAGTGCTAGCAGAATATTTTCTCACATACTCTTTGAACATTCTTTTCATAACTGGATGAAGTTCATGTCGATTAACTAAATGACCGGAATTCAACTCTTTATTTAATCGATCACACTTCTTATTTAGTGGAATTCACATGGAGATCACCCAATCATAAAGTTATCAAAGAGTAGTTGTTATCATATCTTTACTACATATCATGATTCATGACTAGAGAGTTGAGTCTATACTCAAACTATGCATCCTATGACTATGATCTTTTGCTAAACGAGTGTGTTAATTAAATCTTAAGCACAAAAAAAGAGTTCAACTCAAAATATAAAAAATAAAAATTATTTTTTTTCAGCAAAAAGGAACAGGCATCACATCAGGGATGAACATCATACTTGTTGATCCTATACCCAACAAACCTAAAAATATGTATATATAAACAGCAAGAAAGATACACAATACTTAATTGGGGGAAGTGGGGAATCAAATCCAAGGAGAAGCCAGGAAAACCTGTAAAACGGAAGCCCTTGCTTATATCCAGGGGTGAACCCAAGATTTAATTTAATGTATAGGGGCCAAAATAATTTTTTCTTCTTCACTGGAAAGATAGAATCAAATAAAAATATAAGCATTAAAATTCATACAAAATATTTACATATTTTCTAAAAAGATCTAAGAATATATAATAAAGAATAGAGACTATATTTACATAGAAGGTATTAAATATATTTTTAAAGACTTAAAATTTACAAATGACAATTTTCAATTTGACATGCCACCAAGATTTAAAAAGAAGATTTTTAATAAATTTATAATAAAAAATGATATTTATGTTAACCATATATTTTTCCGGCAACATTAACAATTGATTGTGTGTCCATGTTGAAATAGTTATTAGTTTACTTAATTAAGAGTTTAATAATTACGTATGGATATAAAATAGTTTTACACCATCATTTCATTATTGTTAATATAATTTTTAAAGTAATTAGCATAAAAATTAATAATTTTATTATACATGGTCAGTTGTAATTTAATAATAGTATAAAACTTTTTACACCGTAAATGTATAATTTTCCTCCCTTAATTAAACTGTTTTTAGGGTTTAATTAAACTATTATTATTCATGACTAAAACCTACATGTTAACCATATTTGATCCTGTTATTAACGGCGATATTGGAAATAGCGGAGTTGTGATTCGAAACCTATTGTGATATTGGGCCATTTAAAAAAGTATTGTGAATAGCAGACTTAAAATTTATATTTACAATATGTTAACCCGATATTATTTGATCCTGTTCTTATTTTTTTAAGGAAGAATATATTTGATCCTGTTATTAAAGGAGATATACTAAACCATATTTATATGACATTATCACAATATTATTATTAATATTTTCTTAATAACGGGCCTTCACTCTAACAGAATCACTTAATATTGAGAATATTAAATCATATATATATATGACATTATCGCAATATTATTAATATTTTACTTAATAACATGTTAGCCACATATATATAGTATTACCTAATGAAAAAGCTAAATGGCAAATGTCAAGGGGGCCAATGCCCTCCAATAGTAAACGTAGGTCCGCCCCAGCCTGTACCTATGGAGTTCCATCAAAAGAAAATCAGATAGAGTCCCACCAAAAGAAACCAAAATAAAGGTGTTAAAAAGAGGATATTCTTAAGCACAATATTAAGTTTTTTTTAATATACTCAATCAGAATTCCCAACATTTTGTTTTTGTTTTGTGAGAACAAAGAGCTCAAAACTCAACTAAAAGCTAACAGAAGCTAAATCTGCAACAAGAATAGATTCAACGGAACAAAAGAAGGAGCTGATTCAAACATCTTCAATGGAAAGACCATGCTTATACAAGGATTAATCACAAGTTGTGCTATAGCACATAACTCAAGATTCTTAATTTTAATTTTTAAACACAATACTCAGAAGCTTATTTTAACCAAAGTATTATACTTGAAAAATTGCTTGTCCATATATTTGGATGTGTGGTGCATAATGCTTCAAGAAAAAGAGATAGGTGGTTGAGGGATAGTCCTAGAGACCAGTGAAAAAGGAACTTACAAAGCAGAAATAAAAGCACTATTTCACTAAGAAGGAAAACAACACTAAATTCAGCTACTTCTTGTAGTGCTATCAACAGAATTATGTTGACCAGGTTGTAATATTTCGTTGCATTATTTTTATTCCACTCTAATTTCTGCACATAACAATGACCAGTTTTGGAAAGTAGTTTCAGATCAATAGCTATTGCACTTTCCTAGGTGCATGGTTTATTCATTTTATTCTTCTGGCGTAAGAGAGCTAACAACTTCCGAAAGAATTGCCACAATTCACAAAAACATAATTGATTCCCTTGTCTGTTAGTAGAATAGAGCCTTTCACCATTGACAAATATAATATAATATAAGTGATGTCTCTATTACTTCCCCAAACAAATTATATGATACTTGAGACACATAATATGAATAGGCTAATATAACAATTCGCAGTTCTCGGCAGTTGTTAATGCATTATAATAAACTTAGACTAAAGAAAGACACAAATCAAAATTCAAATGCTTAATCATGAAGTATAAACCATAAAGTCTTTCTCATAGGCTGTCCGATAGTTATAATTTATCTACCCAAAAGTTATTTTAGAAGTAATCTATTTATAATACGTAATGTTTGAAGTGCGATTTATTTAATTTGACATAATAGTTTTATGAAATTCTCATGCTGATTTGTTAATTTTTCCTTGATTTATTTAGTTTTTTTTTTTACTTCTCTTAACATGAGTTACATCGTTTAAACAGTGGTGGTCCTGAGTACTGTCAAAGTGGACGACAACCCATGACCTCATCCTTAGAAGAACACCAAATTTTTATCACATTAAAATAAGATTCTCGTATAATGTTATAATGTAGCAATGCCAATGAAGCCTTATGTTAGGTTGAGTGTTGCAGAATATTATATAAAAGGGATAAATTAGGAAAATAAAAACTGAATTTTTTTTCTCTAAAACATGATAATTCTTATGATTTTGATGGTGAAATTTTATTTGAAGAACTAAAAGTCATTAAAGAGATTTTAACAATTGAATCAAAATTAAATTTTATGATATTGAGTTCTTTGAAGACTTTTAATTATTTTCCCAGGGTATTATCGCTTATAAAAGAATATTAACTATTAATGTTATTATTGTATCTAATAAAGGAAGTTTATCAAAATTAAAATTATTAAAATTTTATTTGCAATTTACTATTTACAAAGTAGATTTAATAGTTCTGTTTTTTTTTTTTTATCGAAAATGATTTTTTTCAGAAAATTTTAATTATATTTTAATTATTAATGAATTTAAAAAATATATATAAATATGTGGGAAAAAAATTTGGTCCGCCCAGAGCATCACGAATCTCAAGGTCGACCATAACGTTAAACTACATGGGTTACTATTTGAATTAACTATTTGAGTTATTATCTGAATTGTTTAATTAAGATATCTTAATTGTTTGAGTTACTTTCGCATTTAAACATAATTCTATAATCAAACCTAAGTGCGAACTATTGTAAAAAAAAAAAAAAAAAAATAAAACTCCGTAATCAAGAACAGCAGAACAAGTATCAAACAAAAAGATCAAATAGTGTTTTTAGTCGCTATCTTTATACATTATCATTTTTTTACAAGTTTTGATAGTCTTTACTCAATAGTTTTTTTTTTTACTGAATCTTTACTCAATAGTTAGAGTTAATTTTTAATACATATACTTAACGATTCATTAATTACAAATACAATAATTAATTATATATTTTATTATAAAAATGCCAAAACAATTATATTTATGATAAGTGCATAATTATTTTAGTAAAATATCATATAAAAACTATTCATTCTTATTTTTAAAATATAAAATAGAAAGTTAATGTATAATTAAATTAAAATTTAAAATAATTTAATTTATCTACCTTTAAACACATGGATGCACTAAAAAAAAAGTTAGTAATTGGTGATGACTAAAAATCATCACAAATAACGATTTTGACGGTTAAAAAAACCGTCATGACTGTGTGTCTGTCATAAATAATTTTGACAGATTTAAATAACTGCTAATAAATCGTAAGAAAATTACCATTGGCTAAAAATCGTTAAAAAATATATTCTGAATGAGTTTTACTATAAGATTTACTAGCAGCTAATAACCGTCAGAAAATATATTTACAATTTGTTTTAAAATTTGCTGGGGAAGGAATTGGAATATTGGATAGAGTAACCATGATTTAAATCACCCGGAAGACAAATATAAAAAGACAATCTTCATTCACGTAACAAAGAAAGTTTTTTACAATTACATTAGATAAGAGTAGTTCCTAATCCACCTTCTCCTAGATATAAAAAAAAAAAAGGAAAAACAAAAGTTCAAGGGTAGATGTAATAGTTGTCAGTTGCGTGGGATAGATAAAAAAAGAAGAAGCAATCTTTCTAATTAATTCAAACCAATGATGCATAGATTGTTCAACATAACCAGCTAAAGTATCCAGGCAAATCGGATAGTCCTACAAGCTGCAAATTAATGAAACCAATTTCAAGTCAAATAAAATTTTAAGCTTAAATATATTTTTGTTCCTATAAATTTGTGTTATTTTATTTTTGGTTTCTGTGAATTTATTTTTCTAATTTTAGTTTATATAAATTTATAATTTTATAATTTTGATCCTGTAAGATATTTTATTCATTTTTTAATCCTTATAAATTTAAACTTTTTTAATTTTGGTCCTTGTAAGCGAAATTTATGGGGACTATATATGAAAACATTAGAATCTCAAAGGGACTAAAATTGAAAAATCACAAACTTATAAAGACTAAAAATGAACAAAAAAAACTAATAAGGTTAAAATTAGAAAAATGATCTTACATGGACCAACAATGAAAAAAAGCTAACTTATAGAGACCAAAATAACTTGCAAGGACTAAAAATGACAAAAATTAATATACTAAAATTAGAAGAATCAACTTACAATAACCAAAAATAAAAAGCACGTTAACTTACACGACCAAAAATATATTTAATCCAAACTTATATTAGATAAAAGTGCATTCTTAGACATGATAGCATAATATTTTGAAGAAATTAAATTAAACAATGAAGACTAGTAACAAGCCACTAAGACGAGTAAAATCAATATAATGAGTATTGTTAGTGATGTGAAATTAGGGTGAAACACACACCTTTTCACTAATAGGAAAGAAGGAAATAATAATAATAAATAATATAATATAAAGCTCCCATCCTCTGTTTTTTAAACACCCTGAGTCCCCCTCACTTTCCTAATTTATTTCTTTTAGAAACCCCACCCCTATCTCTCGAGTGCTCCCTCTCCATCCCCACCTTCATCATTTTGCTTCTCTCATTCTTCCAGTATTTTTCATTCATTGTTCCTAAACTCATCAAGTTCCTTGTCTCCTCGTGGCACTCTCAAGCATGGGAAGGTGATTGGAGTAAATGGAATAATATCCGTCTCTTTAAAACTCTCAAGCATGAGTATTTTTTTGATATAAATTAGTTATGGGTTGTGTGTGAGGGTTTGGAATATTAAATAGTGGGATTATTGTGGTTCCCAAAAAATGACAGGTATTATAAATTGGAATTTTTGTCTAATATTTTATTATCTTGATTTCAATGCCTAGATTCCATGGAAATATCGTGGTTGCTCCTCTACTGACATTGAAAGAGTTTGACTTGGTTTTCTTTTGTTGTGAGTAGCTAATATATTTAGTGATACTTTTAACTATTTTTAGGAGAAGCAAATAAATTTTATAATGATCTCTTTTGGTGATTATGGTTTCTATGAGCACTTGAGAATGAAGTATAATATTTATTTTACTTGGTTGGAACTTGATTCTTTGTGATCTTTAATGGTTTGATGAGTATTTTAATAGTTTGATAATGTATTTTAAATGTGAAATTGTTTTCTCATTGTAGATGTTGTGATTGATTTTCTACAACGAAGAGATAATGTAGCATATGGATTGAATACTCATAGTATATATTTTTAGTTTGCTACAACAAAGAGATATTATATCCTATGGGTTGAATACCATAGTATATATATTTTTTGTTTCCTACAAGAAAGAAATAATATAGCCTATAAGTTGAATATTAATAGTGTGTGTGTGTGTATATATGTATATATATATATATATATTGTTTACTGCCATGAAGAGAGAATGTAGCTTATGAGTTGAATGTCATAGTTCCTATTTTTTGTTTGTTACAACCAAGAGATAATGTCGTTTTTGTGCACATAATAATAAGTGGAAGTTCATGTAAAGTTTTTTATTCTTGATTATATTTTCAATGAGTTTTCAAGAGAGTAATATTAGTTTTTGGAAAGTGAGTTTTATTATTTTTGCTTTTATTAAATGTCATTTCAATTCTTTTTTAATGGAAAACTTATGCTATATTTGCTTTCTCATTCTTGTTCATTTTTGCTTTTATTAAATGTTTTTTCAATTATTTTTTAATGGAAAACTCGTGCTATATTTTCTTTCTCATTCTTGTCCATTTTGTATATTATGCACTCATTAAGTTCTTGTGACTTATTCCATTCTTTCCTTTTCCCCCTCAGATTCACAAGTGGTTGAGTAGCTAAATTTCCTAGTATTTGTTGGCTATCCAGGAATTTGTTCATCTCTTTGGTAGGCCTCCATTTCATATGATGAAGAGTAAATTTTGGTGACTCCAATATAATGCAACTATAAGGATAGGGGTAGGAATAGATATAAAAGAAATCCCTTTATTTTGGGTTGTAAATGATCTCATCATAGAGATATGCTAATGATGTAATTATGATGTTTTGAGAAGTTGTGATTATTAACATGTATGAGCTACATTAATACTAGTTGATGTATTTGGATATAATGTCAAAGGCCTATGTTGTGATTTGTGGTATTGACCTGCCTATTGGATATGAATATACATGGATATATGATATGTTTTCACATGCGTTTCTATATGTGATTTGTACTATTTTGAAGGGAGACTCTCTCAAATTTTTTTAGCTCATTTTGTTTGTTTCTATCATCAAAATAAAGCTTCCTAAGGTAAAGAGGCATGAATCTCAATTAAGATATCAAGACAAAGTAACCATGCCTTAATCTAATAACTAGAAAGAATGCCAAACAAAAAACTAAACCTAGAAACATGAAAACTAAACATTAAAGGAATAAAACATGAAAGAAACTTGCCAATGTTAGAAGCTTCTAACTTGGCATGGAGATCTTGGCCATCTTTGAAAAACTGCATCATGTGTAAGAGATAATCAAAGACATAAATTATTGCTACTCTTGGTAGTTGAGTGAAAAGTGGAAAGTTGCTGGTAAAAAATGGAAAAATACTCACGTAGGATGGATACCACATCATTTTAGTTGATGGAGAAGCCATGCAAGGGCAAGTTATGATGTTATAAATCCATGTTTATCTACCAACTTTTCTATCTTGAAATAATTGCTCTCGTCAATTCTCTGCCAACACATGATACTTCCATGTTTACATTATGATCTTTCTATTGAATTTTCATTCATATGGTATGAAATATTCCTACTTCTTGCTTAATTGCAACAAGGAAGTACCTACAAATATCGATAAGCATAATTTCAATTATCATTTTGGCTAATATAGTCCAACTATGTTATTTAGTTATTAAAAGAATTATTTTATTCTTAAGTAACATGCTGAGATATATATGTAGCAAAGGAACATCTCCTTTCTTGAATACTTAATAACATTGATTTCTTTAATGATCACAAAAGTTCAAAAGATGCTAATAAAGTTAAAAGGTACCTTAGGAAATGAGGCACATATTATCAATATATACAGTATACCAGATAGGTATTTGGTTGGGGCAGACGAGTACCTATTCGATCCCATAAGGATAAAAAAACTTTCATTGCAAACAATTATGGGATTAGGATACCTAATCTTGTTTAAGAGATAAATTATATAGATGGTAATATAACCGTAAAGGCCCAAGGTCTCAGGCCCAACAAGGTTTGTATATATAGAGGGAGACTTCTAGGTAAAAACCATTGTTCATTATATGCATTTATTACCACATTTATTGCTTAAGTTGAAGCCTTACTTGAGCATCAGAGTATTTTTTGCAGGTACTCCTTTTTTGGACACCCCTTTTCGGACTGATCACATAGGATAAACAAAAGCAAGACCCCTCGAAAGAAGAGGTATTTTTTGACTATTATTCGGCAAGATCATATAGGGTACCTAATTTGTTAAAAGACATGCCTATTTCTTGTACTGATTTCAATTTTCAACATTTTTATCTGGCTAAACTTCTATTTCAATTTCACCAATATGAAATACTACCCATTAGGTGAATAATATGAGAAAATAATATAAATTATTAAGAAATAAGAGAATTTGAATAAATGAAAAATCATTGACAGATAAATCATACCTAAACTTAACCCTTCAAGCAAAACAAAAATATTCCATAAAGAATTACATCTCAAGTCCTAAGCTTTATTCCATTGCAATAAATAAGTCAGCTCAAGAAAGAAGGTTTCTCATTGTAAGCACTATCCATATCGCAGTCATAAATATCAAATGAAGAATAATATATAATAGATCAAAGATTTAAATGAAAAATAAGCAAGTGTTTCAATTGTAGGATAGACCCATGGTATTAAAAAGAGAAAAAAGCTTCAAATGTCATAGTTTGTCAAAACAATTAAAGATAGATATTTGGTTCAAAATCATCACCCCCATTTTATGCTTATAAATATAGTGAGGATAAAAATATGAAGCAAACATTAAAAAAAGTGTCATCCAAATTTTAGAGAAAATTTAGAACAACTAATATTTTGTGATTTAAAAATTTGTGAAAGCATGAACCAAAAGTACTAAAAGGAAAGTACTCTCGCATGATAAAGTCTGTAAAACCAGAATGGAAAGAATAACATAAAAGCATAGAGGTTGTTAACTCTTAAATTATAATGCATTTAAGTTCTCATTGAAAAATCAAATCAAAGGCCTTACTATAAATTGTTTAGAACCTTCCATGTCCATTATCAATAGAATTTAGCTTCCTTATTATCAAGTTCCCTTCTAAAAAAAAGATTTGTGGTAATTTAGCATCTATGACAGTTGGTAGTTAAGTTTTCAGTTTTTAGAGCTTTTCAGTTCAAGAACTCATATTGTACTTGTATTTGTGATCAATGGTAGTTTGAGTTTCATTATCAACATTTCTTTAGTGACTATAAGTATATAATATATGCCAAAATTTCATTGAAGAAATATTAGACTTATTGAACTCTTTACACCAAAAGACAGTAGCCAATAAGATTTGCAGGTTGGGGTAAATCACTTTTGAATGATTTAATTCTACTTCTGACATTTTTTTTATCAAGCTAGTAATGAGTTAGAAATTAAATAAAATTCATTGCAAAATTATTAAAAAGTGTCATCTTTATCAAGTGTATATTAGTAGAAGATAAATGAATTGGATCACATTTTCAGTTGTTTAGCAAAAAAGAATTGCTAGACAAACAATGTATTTACAAAAAATTATTGACTTCTTTTAAAAAGGGAAGAGATCAAAAAGTTTTATAAGGAAGAGAAAACACTGGATAAATTTCAATGAAGAAGGTAGTAGTTTTATGAATAAAACACCAATATTCATAATCAAGAAAATTAACTCTTCAAAGAAAAATATGAGTAAAAAGACTAAAGAACTTATTGTCTAAAAAGGATTAGGAGAATTGGTTCTTTACAAAAGGTCATGAGTAGATGTTGATCGTTTACTTGACAAAGAAACATTAAGAATGTGGAACTTGCTCAAGGATGAAATATCAAATCAACATTGGTTATGTTTATTTCATTCATAGGTCATATGCATGTCATCTCATCCTTGAGCAAGTTCCACACTCTTGATGTCTCTTCGTCATGTAAAATATTAACATCTAGAAATGACCTTTTGTAAGGAAACAATTCTCCAAATTCTTTGTAGACAATAAGCTTTTTAGTCTTTTTACCTACATTTTTTCTTTATAGAATGAATTTTCTTGATTTTGGATATCGGAGTTTTATTCATGAAACTACTACCTTCTACACTGAAATCTCTCTAATGGTTTCTCTTCCCATTGAAAGTATTCGAGCTTTTCCCTTTTTAAAAAGGAGTCAAGAATTTTTGTAAACACACTCTTTGTCTACCAACTCTCTTTTTCTTGAACAACAATGGAAAAATTGGTCCAATTTATTTATCTTCTACTAGACATACACTTGATAAAGATGAAAATTTATGATAACTTTGCAATGAATTATATTCAATGCCTATCTTATTACTAGTATTGAACAATTTTCATCGAATAATTATCGCTTGCAAGGAGGATCCCTTTTCACCTAACTTTATTTTGGAATTGATGGTTTTGAAGTGTTGCCTTTAGCCTAAGATTTGTTTGTTCTCTTAGCTGCATAGACAAAAAAGGATTAAAATATTAAAATAAATATTTAAAGTTTTATTTACAATGTGCAAGATTTTTTTTTTAAAAAGGAAAAATAATTCATTAATGATTAAGGGGACCATGATTAAAGCACAAGTTATGCCCAAATGGACCTATATAATATAAAATGACTGATAAAAAAAGGTATGCCAAAAACCATATAAGAACAACATTCCACAAAAAAGTATAGTAGAAATCTTATTGATTATATAAAAAAAGAAGAGAGCATAAATGAGCAAGAATACTTATTAAATTTAGTACATTTGTGTCTCTCAAACAATGATCACAACATAAACAATACATATGTAATTTCAATTATCTATTAATATTGCAAGTGGATTGAAGTAAATAATTTTTTTATAAAATTTTAATTAGAAAAAAAAATCAACGATGCATGTCACCTATAATATTTAAACAACATGTCATCATAAAAAAATGAAGCAAATTGTATGTAATTATAACTGGGAGTATCAAGGAGAAAAAATAGGTTGTATTGAGATTGTCGGTGCATTGAAATTTATAGTTTGAGGTAGTGATTGATCCACCTTAGGCTGTGTGGGAACAATTGCCCCCACAAGGTTTTTTATTTTTACTTGAATATATTCTATAATTTTTATTTTTCCCCCACAAAAAAATTGGTATTACTCCATAATTTTTTTTAAAATGAATGTAAAAATTTATAAGAGATAAAAGAGAGAATAAATAGGTATTAAATTTAGCATGTTATCTTTCTAATTATTTATAATATTGATAATGAAAAATCATATGACATTTTTAAAATACAAAGATCCGTAAAGAAAAATTATAATTTGTAAAAGTATAGATATTTTAGATTTTTTTTGTCATGGTATTATGTATTTCGTAAAAACTTGTAAATTTTTTCAATAAAAATATTATAAATTATATTTTTGCCCCCACAAGGGTTTGGACGATAATTGCAGGGTGAAAATGAAAATCTCAAATGCAAAGGGGTGCTACAAATTCAAAGGCTATTTGGGTAGAGACAAATATCCCATCTTAGAAATCATTTTGTTGGTGCACTGATAATAGAGGTCAACAAAGTTTATGGGGTGTTGCAATTGCTAGAGCTAGATGGATATAATGTTTACGATGTGTCTTCATTGGTTAACAAGTGATGTGGGGGGGGGGGGGGGGAGATTTTATAGGAATCCAATGTTTAGCATGTTGTGGGAGGGAACCTTTGTATTGGGAATAAACTTTGTACTACGACTTGTTTTTGAACTCCTTGTGCTTTAGCAAGTTTTTTATTTGATGAAATCATTTGCTTATAAAAAATAATCCTAACTTCAATGTACATAAACTAGTTTGTAGGTATCAAAGGATAATCACAATCATTAAAATAGGCTTGAATGGCTTCAACAACAAATGCACACAAATCATGTATTATACCATTCCCTGAAAAACCATGTACAATATGCAAGATTAAGTATGATAGCTATTGCATTCATATAACAAAAAAAAAAAAAGCTTACAAATATTGAGGCATTGACATTTAATAGGATCCACACATAAGGTATATGTATTAAAAACTTGGTTAATTGCATCTTGAGCTAAGGATAAGTTGCAAAACACCATGATGTTAATGTTTTATGTTATAGAGAAAAAATATGTATTGGGCACATGTTGCTAATGCAAGATAAAAGGGGCATTTAGGTTCAAACAATAGATAAAGGATGTGGAACAACAATAAGGGTATATGGTCTAGTTTTGTTCTTTGAAAATACTTTGACTTTATTAGTATTCAAGACTTGTATAGGAGTAGTGCATTGCCAATATTCAAGATTTTTTCATTCGTACTTAGTGATAATTCACACAACTTGTGCTAATTTGAAATCCAATTAATAATATTAAAAATTTCTACTTTCTTTGAAAAATTATCTTAATTATCAAGTAATAAGGATATAAAAGTAAAAACATAAATCTATTTTTCTTCCTCTATTGTTAGAAGGCATAACACAATTTCTAGAATAACTTATAAAAAATTGAAAATTGAAGAATTGAGATCATAATTAGAACTAGTGTCAAAATTTTGCCAACTTCACCACTTAAGAAACCAACTTCCTTCTACCCATTTCTCCTTCAGATGAAAAAAAAAATCTAGTATGAAGTAAAATAAGAAAGTATTCGATTTCATTAGAACAACACAAGAATCACCTTTCAAAATTTGATCTTTATTGTTACATTCATTAAAAAAAATTAAAGATAGGAATTACCTCCAACAACATCCATAATATGTTTCCTTGTGGGAGTCTTTGGCGTCTATTAAATCTTGTTATTCAACCTCATTGCTGACCATTTTCTTCTTATTGCCAGGTTTTTTTCTTCATTGATAATAATTTGGCGTGGGCATGACATCATTGTTATCATATGTAGTTACTAGTCACACTACTTGTTGGTTGGATTCACCTTTTGATCATGCTTCATATCATACACAAGTTTTGGTCTTACTACACTTTGACATTTTATAATCATTGTCTATCTTTATATGCTTTTGGTCAACATTTCTTTTGGTAGTCCATCATTTGATGGGTGCTTCTTATTTCTAGAAGGCTAAAATATTTTAGATAAATGCTTCTCACCTTTGTTCATGCTTACTAATCAAGCACTGTCTTTCTAATCACATTCTCAAAGAAGATCATTAGTAACTTAAGTCTAGAATATTTAGATTTTGTTTCTTGAAAGTTTATTTTAATTAAAACATTTTTTCACCTAAGGTTTTACTTCAACATTTGTAACCCAACATTTAATATTTTTATATTGGTATGATAATTTACTTCACACTGCTTTTTTGAATCTAACTTAATCTTGATTTATATTGTAAGCCCTTTGTAACAATTGATGGGATTGATAAAGTAATGCACCCAATACAACTTCTATTAAAGTATTCAGGTTGAACATTTTATTTTAAAAATAATAATTTAAGATTTCCTTCAAAATCAAAGAATGATGTTATCAGTGAAATAAATAATAGAATAAAAATAATTAACTACAATGGTTGGCTTATAAATTACACTGATGAATGATGAATCTCTTAACTAATAAAAATTATTGCTTCCATTGTAGATTTTTAATAATAACATTTCAAATGTTTTTATCACACAAACATAAAATAAGAGTTAAGAGTAGTATGTGCAACAATGTTTAACTTGAACAATTGGACATTATAAATACTTAATTTTACAAGAAGGAAGCCCAAGTTTTATTACTTCAGTCTCTAGGCCCTTTTATTTGTCAAATGAAGTGCATGAAATAAGATTATAATCTCCTACTTATTGAATGTCTAAAATGTTCACATGATAGACACAAGAGCATTGTAGCCCCTCTTTTTTTCGCACATGTTATGAAGGATGCTTAAAATTATTGAAATTTTTATCAAGGAGGAGTTTTAGAAAATATTGCAAATTTTTAGAAAAGTTTCTTTAGAAGAAAATAATTTGAAATATCTAGAATACTATAAATAAAAAATGTAGATATGCTTAGTGGAAAAATCAATATCTTGATAGATCTAAAAATATAGGCCATGCTTAATATTAAAATAATCTCAAACAATCACATAAAGATGGTGCAACATAACCTATGAATGGCTTGGAGCCTTTGATTGTATTGTGCACTTCTGGATATAAAAAATAAATTTTTATTACCATTCATTATCAATTACTACTATTTAGTATCTTACATTTCTTCTCAACCTAGCCCACATCACTAATTTTTTTCTAAGTCTCCAACATTGATATTTTTTCTTCTAAATACTATCATATCTTTGTGCAAAGCTAATTCCTAACTCAGAAATCTATGCTATTGGGTTTTTCATTAATATAAATACATTTTTCAATCCAAGATGCAATATGTTCATCTTTCCTCTTCCTCATATTTGTCAATATATGGTTAGAGAACATAAACCAAAGCATCATAGTTTGAGTCATCTCTTAGTGAGAGTTGACTAACATAATGTGTATGATAAACAATGCTATGGTAAAACTTGTTCATATTTGTTAGAAGTTATGATAATAAACCAAGACTACCCCAACTATAAATTATTTTTATATAATATCATAAGTGGTCGTTTGAGAATCAATGCAAGACGCATAGATTTGTCTATGCACTTTTTGTAAAATATTCCAAAACAATTCTTGTTTTTTGAATGATGTTTACACATGTAACGAAATCAATCATTTTTTACTATATGATTTCATAATTAGAAAAATATATAATTTTTTAAGCATAATTCATAATTTCTCAAACTTTCAATTATTGTGTTTGCAGTTTTTATGACAATACAAAGAGATGTCTTATGCAACATCATGAACATTTTTTTATTTGCTTTCCTAGTTCTCAAAACATATAGTAAAAAATGGTTGATTTTATTATACATGTAGGCATCATTCAAAAAATAATAACTATTATGGAATGCCTACATCACTTTTACAAAGAGTGCATAGAAAAATCAACGCATCTTAGGTTAGCCCTCAAACTGTCACAGATATATAGTTGGGATAGTCTTGATTTATTAAGATAAATTCTAACAAATTAGAACTGGTTTTACTGAAGTAACAACAAATGTCTTATTTGAGGTACACATTGTGTTAGGCGACGATCAATGAGAGAAGACCTAAATTATGATGTTTTAATTTTTGCTCTCTAACTAGATATTGACAAGTAGGAGGAAGAGGAAAGATGAACATATTGCTTCTTGGATTGAAAAATGTATTTATATGAATAAAACTCATGAACATGGTTTTTTGACTTAGGAATTGGATTTGCATGAAGATGTGCTAGTTTTTAGAAGAATGAGTAAATGTTAGTTTAATTATTGACATGAGATTAATGTTGAAGACATAGACCAAAAAATAATGACATGGGATAGTTTAAGAATTAGCGTAAGGTGTTGAATAATAGTAGTATATAGTGAATGATAGTAAAACTTTATTTTTTTTATATCCAACAATGTACAATATAACTAGAGGATAATCTAGAATAATATTTCTAGATCTCTCAAGATCATACTTTTTTTCACTAGCTATGTCTAGACTTTCCTTTATTATTATGGACATTCCAAATTTTTAAGAAATTACCAATAATTAAAAATAATCTTTTATCAAAATTCAAACAATTTAATATAAATATAATTTATAATTTATATATTTAAAATTAATTATTTATTATGAATTTTAATTATTGTATAATTTAAATATTAAAATTTATTTATTTATTATTTGAATTTTAATTGTATAAAAAAGTACTATGTATATTATATAACTAAAATACTAATCTTTTTTGTAAGTGCACTCACCCCACAATTTAAAATTTCTAAATCCGTCACGGGATGCAATCTTCCTCCAATGATGAAATGTTATATAGAATCCACAAATAACACACACACACACACATATATCAAACAAAATTGAAGAAAAAGGTTACAAAATAAAAAAAGTGAAAAAAAATCTCATTTACATTATATTTATTTGAAAAATGATAAAATTAACCTTCAACATCAAAATATGAATTTGAAGAGAGAAATGTGAAACTATAAAATTTGTTTTTTAATATCTTTAAATTATATTCAGCTTGAATATAATGTGTTCGCAAAACATGATGAGAAGGGAAGTCAAGCCATAAAACAACTATATAATGCTTTTAAATTGAAGAATAATATATACAAAAAAATTAAATTACCCTCATATTGGTTATGCTTTTGAACTTATGTTGATGTGATTGACTTGGGTGCGAATCAAATTGAACCGGCATAGCTCATTGACTTAGCTTAGAGTTGAACCGCTAGAAATGGCTTTAAACCAACATAAATTAGTTATGATAAGAACAATATCAAGCCCAAGAAGAAGAAAAACTAGAGAACAAAAAAAAACTATGAAGAATATGGGTGAAGCTAAAAAAACCCTTTTATGGCCAAAGGAACATTGTTGTGTTGTGATTTTATACTAATGTTATAGTGCGAAGGCTCTGTACTAACTTTGTTGTGCATAAAAGGGATTCAAAGATTTAGGGATAGGAAATGGGCTTATTGGACTTACAATAAGGGATGGGCTTACATTGAGTTATATGTAAGGGAGTTGCTTTGGGCACCTACAAAATTAATGGTACACCCAACAAATTATGTGAAGTGACAAAAATACCCTTCACTTAATTTTTAAAAGCTTAAATGTTTCCTTTGCTTGCTACAGTACTATCTGTGTCTTCTTCTCCCTCTGTTTGCATATCTTCATTGTCGCACCTTTGCTGCTGCCATTCGTGCCACCAGTGACTGCCACCGTAGTCGTCATCTGGTTCTCCATCATCTCAATTAGTCTTTCTTCCTCTCCGTCAGATTTATTGTGCATGCATGGTTGGGGGATTGGGGATCTGTATAAGCCATATGAATTGTCAATTTGTATAAGGAATACGGATTACCAATCCGTATGCCTTATACGGATTGTTATTCCATATACTTATTTTTTATTTTAATTTATTAAGTAATAAATTAATAATAAATTAATGTAATAATTTAGTTTAAGTAATATTTATTTAATAAATATATATTGTTGTGTATTTAAAATATGTATTTATTTAATTTATTATATTTGTTTTTGTAAGTTGGTTTTTAATAATGAATTAATTCAATAAATAATGATTGTATGTTTTTTGTTTAAGAAATTAAATTATATTTGAAATTTGAAATAATTATTTGTAAGATGTTTAAATATGATTGATTCAAAATTTTTATAAGTATATATTGTACAAATTAGTGTAACAAGAAAATGTATATATGTAAATGACAATTTTTTTAATGATGTAGTCATATAAGTATTTTGACACTAATCGTAATAAATTTTTATATAAATAGTATTGGGTAGCATAAAAAAATACTCATTTATTGGAAATTTAAAAATTTATGGTAAGATTTTTATAATATATTTAAGTGTACAACAATTAGTGATGTGCAATCTAATTTTTTTTTTTAAAAAAAATTTGTGTATTGGTTTATGAATGTATAAAAGTATTAAAAAAGTTAAATAAAAAATTAGTAAATATATATTTATGAAAGTGAACTATTATTTGAACGATGTCATTAATTGTTAATGATGCTTTTAATGTGCAGATTATGGTTGAAACTAGAGGTTTGGATCAAGCTTTAGATAGGGTTATAGGAAGAGCCTTAGGGAGAGATGTAAGTCGTGATACCAATAAAGGCCCTTAGCAGCGAAGGCCACAACATCTGCACACAGCAACAGGAAGTTGCACCTATTGTTGAGGATGTTTAGCATGTGGAGCATGCAGATGATAAGGTCCATGAACAGCCTGAAGAAGCGGTTGTTGATGATGTAGTTCCTGATGCCAAGGGTTTTCTAGGCGGGTCCCACGACACATCAGTGTTGATGGACTATGTTTATCATCTGGCACCGACTGTTTGGAATTGAGAGATATTTATATTTTTAAATAAATCATATTTTCGTAAGTATTTGTTATTATTGTTGAAATGATTTAAATTATGATTTTCAGGAACGTCCTGAGCTGAAATTATCCTCCCATGGAAAGAAAGTTGAGAAATTTGGCAGGCCTGCTCTAGAGATTGAAGGCTTAGTGACTGGCAAAAGATTAATTCCTCTAATCACATGTTTGTTGGACACTGGTGATCAAGGACTTATGTCTGCTTTTGTGGAGAGGTGACATAAGGAAACTATTAGTTTCCATCTGCCAATAGGAGAGGTGACAATCACCTTGGATGATGTGGCATCGTTGCTGAATCTGCCTATTATAGGCGTGTTCCATAGCTTTGAGCCTCTTCATGTGGGTGATGTCATCTTCCTCTTAGTCAAATTGCTTGAAGTGAGTTCTAAAGAGGCAAGAGCTGAGACAGTACAATGCCATGGGGCATATGTTCGACTATCCTGACTACAAGACATATATCAGTGCAAATGTGACGCATCATAGTGGACTGTAGCAACTTGAGCATATTTTTTGCATCTGGTAGGTTGTATACTGCTAACAAGAGTGCGACACACGTTCATGTGGTATTCTTGGATGCATTTTTCGTGACCTGACATAGAGCGGAAGCTATGCATGGGGAGCCGCTGAACTGGTGCATATGTATGAGAATTTGAATGATGCGTTAAAGAGCATTGCTAGACAACTTGCATGATATATCACACTTTTACATGTAATTTTATTTTATTTTTTAAATTCATTTTTAGTTGTTTACTTTTATATTGAGAATTGTTTTGAATTTATTTGTTTTTAAAATATGTGCAGTGTTGGATCTATAAGGACTTTCCTTCTGTTGCTTCTTCTATTGCTATTGAGGATTATGATGAGAGGAAACCACATGCTTGACATTGGAAGTCTGGGAAGACATTACTAGTGTCGATGTATTGTAAGCATTTGAATAGATTGACGTCTGATTTTGTGTGCTGGATTTCGTATGATGACCACCGTGCATTCAAAGAGTTTGAGGTTATCTCTTTGTTTTTCAGACATATCAGATGATGTCCATCTATTGTCATACACTGATCGAAGAGAGCTGTACGAGAGTTTGGGTATGTGCAGACCATTCCTCCACACTTTGTTGTTCCTTCTCTATGTATTGAAGACATTGATGATAGATGGATTCAATTTTCTAAATACATTGCACCAGTGGGTCAGATATGTGTAGCATCTGGACAGTGTTCAACAGACTACATGGAGTAGTTCTACATGATATCTCATCCCTTCATGAGTCCAACACAGCCTAGGGATCCTCTTAGACATCCGCCTATGGTGCACGATGACACATTTATTGAACCAAATGTTACTCAGCACCTGGTGGCAGCAACGACTATGGATGAAGCACCTGAAGATGCACATGCTGAAGTAGAGCAACCTCGACATGCAGTGGTAAAATATATTTTCAATTGTGATTGTTACTCATTTTATCTGAACATGCATTAACCCTAAACTTTTTTCTTTTTTCTTTTTAATGTCCTGGGAGGCTTGCCAAGCAATAGCTGATGTTGGACCTTGTGGCCTCAATAATCTTAAGAGGGATAGGCTTAGAATGCAGAAGAAGCAGCAACAATCAATTTAATAATGTTCTTTAAACATGCAAGGCAAAATTGATTGCAATAACATAAATGAGATAAGGGAAGAGAGAATGCAAACACAGTTTTATACTAGTTCGGCCACAACCCGTGCCTACGTCCAGTACTCAAGCAACCCACTTGAGATTTTCACTATCTTTGTAAAATCCTTTACAACTTCTGAACCACACAGGGACAACCCATCCCTTGTGTTCAGGAATCCTTACAACTCAAGAGACCCTCGGTCCCTTAATTAATTTCATTGAGTAAGAAGAATGGAAGAAGAATTCTCTCTTAAGAGAAGAATATTACAATGAAGATCCATGGATGAACTCTTAATGGATTTGCAAGTGTTTGCCCAAGAGTTCTTGAGAGAGCATTTGACAATGAAGTTCTCTTGGAATCTCTCTCATTTTCTTTTGAGAGGATAAGACATTTTGGACCAGCAAAAAACTCTCTCTATCTTTTGAGAGGATAAAACATTTTGGCCAAACAAAACTCTCTCTTAAAATTCGTGCCCAAGTCACCTATTTATATGCCTTTGATGGCCATTCACAAATCCATTGAAAAGATGTGACTATTGGCAGATTTTCTGAAAACTCTCCACTAGTAATCGATTACAATGTTTGTGTAATCGATTACACAGTTATAATTTGAAGGGTTATGACTTTTGAATTTGAATTTCCAAAGTTCCGTTGCTAGTAATTGATTACAAACATATGGTAATCGATTAAATGTTCAAAATTCAAATTCAAAACCCTTTTCAACAGCTCTTTCTCAACCCTGTCTTTTGGTAATCGATTACATTGCCTGGTAATTGATTACCAGAGCCTTGAATGTCTTGAAAGCACTTTGTTTCAATGGCAAGGCTTGATCTTGAGTTAATCTTGAAGCAAGGATTTGCTTGTTGAAGCAATCTTGTATTAATCTTGAAGCAAATGAGCCTTGTTTGATTCTTCTTTTGACATCATCAAAATCATGTATACATACATTTACAGCTGAAAGGCTGAAAAGGTTGCTAAACCTAAGGATAGTGACTGAAGGAACATAAGCATACACTGTCATCGAAGAATGCCTTAGGATCACAAGAGTTATGGCTATGCGACAGAATATATACGTTCGATCAAGACGAAGGCGATGTATGGAAGACACATGAAGACTTTTACGATTTTTTAGGTTTAGTATCAATTATGTATGCAATATGACTGAACAATGTTTATTATTTAATATTATTTGATAATCTTTTTAATTATTTTTGTTTAAATTGTATGTGAATTTAAAAGTAATGACCACTCCACATTATTATGTTAAACCTTTAATAACCCTAATTAGTCAAACTACCCTAATTTTTCAAGTAACACTAAACCCTAAGTACTGAATTAACCCTAATTTCATACATGTTAGTTGTTGTGTTTTCTAAGTGCATCACCTTATTCATTCATGCTTTAACAATCTTTCTTTGTTGGGAATCAACCATGTTTGGTTGACATAGTCAACAAACATTGGCCATGGTGAGCAAGAAATTTCAAACTTCTTAAAGCACTCATCGAACTTTTGCTTAAAAGGACAATCCACCAAACTCCCCCAGGCTTCCATGACATAATCCCATACATTTTTTTGACCAACCAGGGTTTTACACTTTGCCTTGACATTCTTATCAATCTGAAACCAATATAACAAATTGGTTGCCTCAAGGAATACAGTTTTCACTGCATTCATCAATGTTAGATCTTTGTCGGTGACAATAACTCCATGGAGTGCAACACGTCTGAGGAAAAAACCTTGAAACCATTGTAGAGTCTAACCAACATTATTTAGATGTTCTCCCTCCAAATAAGCAAAAACAGTAGAGAATGTCATCCTTGTTGGCGTCACACCAACAATATCAAGTAACGACAACTTGTACCTGTTTGTTTTGTAGGTATTATCCATCAAAAATACCAAATTACAAGCATTGGTTAACTTCATTGCATAAGGATAACTCCAAAATATGTCACATACAACATCTTCATCCTACAATCAATGCTAATGAATATACTGATCCCGTTTAAGAAGCTTCGTTTGTTGTTGCATTTTAGTATTACTGCCTCTTATGAAAGAATAGTAAGAATTTCTTGCATTGTATATTTGCTTGATTGTTGTATGACTATTGACATTGTGCTCCTTCAACATTAGAAGAATATTTCTTGGTTTCCCCATTGACTTTGTCATATCAGCCATAATGATCTTCTCATCCTTAGTCAATCGACCAGCATATGGATGTCCAACTAATGACTTGGCCAATTCATGATTGTGACTCCCACAAATTAAATTCATCATCCATCCTTCACCTCCCACAATTGGTTTTGCACGCAACTTAAAGTGACACCCACATTTTCTACCGCCAGTAACTGTTCTTATCAAAATTTTCTTATTTTCCTTATACTGACCACTCATTTCACAACCAATTAAAATAAATAAAGTCCTTCCTCTAATATCATTATTTATGTCTGACCTCATAATCAACGTCGCAAAACCAATTGCATAAGCAACAGATCAAGCCCAATGCAGAACATCATCATGGGTAGCAAACACGTACAATGCAATCCATACAACTTTAGTCTTCAAGGGACATTCATATAATTACTTTAATAACAATAAATCATATTAATACCTGGAAGTATTGAACGCATCAGAACAATCAACATGTTCTTCATTCACACCAGTTTCGTCTTCATTTGTTTTATATTGTCATACATCCACTGATCTTCGTCCATCTTAACAAAATATTGAAAAATTTCAATGACAAACAAAAAAACCCTAACCACACCATAATTATACTATCATATAATTTTCTCATTTTTACTGCATTTATTAATATAATACATTAAATTAAAAACAAAAAAAAAATTGTGTATAAATTCTTTTCACATTAGTATCACTTTCAAACTATACAAACTACAAATTTTGAATGAATATTGAAACTATATTTATTTAAAAGTTTTTTAATTAACAATTCTAATTTTATCTAATTAAAAAATAAAACAAATATATAAAAATAACAAAAAAAATTTAAAAAGAACTTATGAATTTGCAATCCGTAAGCTTCTTATAGATTGGTAATCCGTAAGAAGTTTACGGATTGTCAATCCGTATGCTTCTTATGAATTGGCAATCCATAAGTTTCTTAAGGATTACCAATCCGTAAGTTATGTAAAGTTTACGGATTATCAATGCGTAAGTATTACGCAAAAAATAAATCAAATCAACAACTTACCTCTGGTGTTAATGGCAAAACCAACCACCGACGAAACCATCACTTGCTGACGAATCACTATAAACAACGCACCTCCACAAAGAGGACACAACAACAAGCGAACAACTCTTACGAAAGATCTCTCACAAGAACGACGGTGAAGGAAATAAAAAATGTTGTGTGAATAAGGAAAGCACAGAACAAGTAGTTATAAGGGAGGGGTACTATTGGGATTTAGAAATTTTGCTGGTAGTGTTAGTGCCCAAAGAAAAACTCTATATGTAATTTAAAATACTATAAAAAGGACTTTGTCTTTTTTGGAGGATAAACATAGAAATAGGCACAACAAACAACAACATTCAAGCATCATATCGCATGAGATATTTCAAAACACACATAAATGGTTCATGCAATTCAACCAATGCCTCATTGGTTTAACCAAATGACCCATCAATTGAGTATCCCAACTAAATCGATGATCGATTTGATTTTGATAACATTGGGTAAGAGTTGGTTTGAAGAACCTAATTGAAGAGATGTGGGAGTAGAAGACACAAGTGAGAGAGGACGAAATTGTCATATAAGATAAAGGAAGATGAAGAGATAACAAATGGAATTAAAAATGAAAAAATGAATAGTGAGGACTATCCCTGAGAATGCCTTAAATACAAATTAATAATGAAGAAAAAAATTATAATTAATTACAAATATAAGTTATCTTTTAAACATTAATAGAATTAGTTATGAAATAAATTACTCTTTTTTATTGAGAAATTGTTTTACTAGTTGTCTTTTTGTAAGCAACTATCTTTCTTGGTTGTCTTTTAAATTTGTGTTCCTCAAGTATATTGTTCTATAATACATTTTTTTAAGTTTTTGTTTATGATACAAAGTTCTTATGTAGTGTTCTCTTCTGCATATTGCATATTTGAGATAGAAAGTTATCTTAACACTAAAATTTGTTGAGAGGCAAAGTAGTTTGTACACAAAACTCGAGTCTTATACTTATGTTAGGAGTGTGCACATTGCTCGAATACCTTTTTTTTTTTTTTATATATAGAAGGAATACCTTTTCTAATATAAGCACATATATGTAAAAAAAAAAAAAATTGATACAAGGCAACCATGTTATTTTAATGCCTCTAATTTTAACCTATAGTTAGTTACTTTTTCTGCTACTCTTGATCATTTTTTAATCAATAGTATTAAGATTGCATCAAGATATGAACAACACAAAGTCCATCGTGCAGGTAGTGTTTTTGACTATTCTAAATGGAGGGATTTAAGAGTTGGAAACATACTGAAGGTGGATAAAGATTATTTTTGTTGTTAATCTCATCACTTTCACCAAGTTATGGATTTATGATGATACAGTTTGCTATGTTCAAACCATGAATCTTGAAGGAGAGACAATCTTAAACGGAAACAAGCACCAAAAGGAACTTCGAAGATGCAACAAAGCCCAAGCTTCCAAAATTCTATGGTTGTCATCAAATGTAACGTCTTACTGCAAGTTTGCATACATTTGTAGGCAATTTGGAATTTGATGACCAGCAATATCTTCTTGAACCTAGAGCTGGACAAACAGACTTTGACACACGCACCACCCACAAAACTACAACCCGCACAGACACTAATATTCTGGACCCATTTAAATTGCAGACTTTTTAGCTCATCCCACTTAACCCACAGGTTAAACAGCTTTATCGCAGGTCGCCACAGGCTTTTTATGTTTTAATATAAAAGTAATAATATTAATAAATAAGAAGCTTAAACAAAGTAAAATAAAAATTTTAAAAAGTATAAAATATATAACGAAAAATAGAGTATAAGAGATAAAAACACATAGTATTACAATTTTCAAAATTGTATAAATAAAACAACTCAAAATTATAAGTATATATATATATATATATATATATTTTTTTTTTTTTTAACTTTTGTTAACATAACTTGTATGCGAGTGTTGCTAGAAATCAAAATCAAGTTTGGGAACAAAAAGGTTAGCCAATGCTTCGAATGATCGAAAAACAAATGCAAAATATGAGCAAATGCACTCCATCTCCTCAGTTAGACAAGACAAACTCACAACCAAACACAAACCATCTCACAAAGACATTGCAAAAGATGATTAGCTTAAGAATATAAAACTGATGGCTAAATCCATTCAATAACAAGGTACCTTCACAAGCTCCAAACAAAGGTTTAATAAAACAGTAAAATAGTACAGATTCAAAACAACACTATTTTAAATGTAGCAAAAAATGGGAACCAAAGTAAAGGCTCAGCGTTTCCCGCCTCCACCACCAAGTTTGGGACCTTTGGGCATGGCACCCTTCGAAACATTTCCTTTCCCTTGTGATTTTTGGGACTTGGCAAACTCTGCTTTCTTAGCCTTCTTCTCATCCTTTGTTTTCTTGTTCCTCTCCTTAATTTCACTGCATCACATCGTAGATTCAGATACATATATTTGAAAGCAAAAAGAGCAGTTAAAATTGAGGCTCCGAATGATGATTATAGTAAATATATATCTATACACACAAAATGCTAGAAATGTTGAAGGGAATTAAAAAGGAGAAATTAAGCCCCTATAGTGAGAGATACACTTGGAGGATCAGAAAACAAATGGCTGAGATCCTAACAACTTTAAAGCTTGTTATAGATGTGTATGTAAATTCTCGGCCAATTATTTTCTTATTAATAATTATAACTGTACTTTATCCTCCAATGTAAGAGCCGAATCCAAACAGAGTATGCAGAGACAAAAAACAAAAACACACCGAAGGGCAGCTTCCCTATTTGCATCTCGAACTTCTGGCTTCTCAGCTCTCTTTTTCTGGATAACTTCCAAAGTGGCACCGACAATGGACCTGGAGTAAGGCTTTTTGGCAGCACGTCTTCTTTTCTTCACAGCTTCTTGAGCAATGTCCTACACAACACATGAACACAAACAATCAATTAAAATGCAAGCAAACAATGCAGAATTACTTGTAGCAAAGTCACCTGTTTATATGAGGAATAACCAAGTAGAACGCAAAATCATATGGGCAAATTCATTTCATGTAGGAGACAACAATATTTTCACTTTCTAACCAGAATCATTGATGCCAATGTTAATTCTGATTTAACAAGTTCAGGATGCCTATATGTGTTGTTTCATCTTTAAAAACATTTCAATTAAATAATCACCTTCTTGTGTTGCTTTCTGTACATTGCAGTCCAGGTGAGCTTTGATGGCTTCAACCTGTTGTGGAAATACCTCTTACATTTCGAGTTAGCAAACAGGAAAACCTGTATATTCAACAAACAAATCCCCTATATCAGTATAATAACTAGTAAAAAACGATCAAAATTGATGATGATTTTGTCAAAGTACACAGAACATCCATATCAAAATAACACAATACATCAACCCAAAATTCAATGAGAAACATATTATGTCACCTGAGAATCACCACGAACAAATCTGATGCCTTTCCCTGGGTAGATCTTGGCACCGCTGAATCGGCATAGTTCGGTTCTGATACAGGAATATCAAATATTAATAAGAAAAATGATTATTCATTTTATCAAACATAATGCTGAAGACACTGATTTGGTTTAGCAAATCTAATTTTTCAGCAATCCACAAGTATTTGCGTCTGATACATTTCTCAAAAAAGCTGATTAAAACGAAAAACACGTTCTCCAACGCGTTTTAAAAACCTAATTATGTCTCTATGTCTCCAAATTAGGTCAAAATTTCAGAAACTGCGTTGATGCGGAAATGAAATCACGTTATTAAGCAGCATATGTAAATCTTTGGAATTACTTTCCTGCGCATCGGAAAATGTTGAATGCAATTCAATTTAGATATCATTATGCTATAGAACGCAACTACAATCACACAACAATATACCAATTTACAAAACGGGAAACATAAATAACATAACCATTCCACAGAACAAACAGCATAAGGCAAATCGATTTTCGAGTTTAGATGAGCTTAGGAATCACAGATCCTACAAAAAGAGTTGATGGAAGAAGAAGAAAGTGCCATGAATACGTACTTGAGAACCATGGCTGCTGCTGCTGAAGGTGTGTCTCCTCGGTGTAAACCCTAAAAACCTAATTTTCTTTGATGCCTGCTACCTATATAGAACAGCGTAAATGTAATCCTGGGCCGGGCCCAAAGACATTTGTTTGGGCTTAACGTAAACAGCGTAGCCCATTAGAATCTGGAATGAGTCCATGTGAGCTGCAAGAACAGAACACGGGTAAAAAATAAATGTTTTTAGGAAGTAAAAATGAACAAATTTAAGAAAGACGCAGCACAGAACACTACACAACAATCCCTCTGCGTAAAATTATAATTTTTCTTAATAATCATTCACATAAGTAGAATTTAATTTATATATACTGTACATGTAAAAAAATTCTATACAAACATCTGATAAATTTTTACTGCATTGTACTAATATGATTTGACAATAGAACGAATTCCTGTTAAATATCTATGTAGTAAGAACAAATATTTTATAATTAGATTTTGTATAAAATATACTATTTCTTCTAAAAAATTAAACTCTATTTTGAATAAAATTTAAGGTAAATACTATTTTGGTAGCTGAAAGTTAGGAGGTAATGATAAATTAGATAAAAAAAATTAAATTTAATTTTTTTGAATGCACAAAAGTCTGACAAATTAATCCTAATATTAAACTTGTGAAATCATTTTTATTAAATTTAGTTGGAATGTTATTAAATGGTAAGGTACAAACATCAATTTGTTCATAAATTATATTTTGAAATACCAATTTGACAATAAATTAAATTAAAAAATTTAGAAATTAATTTGTTATTAAATTATTCATATAATTAATCTGTCTTTTTTTTTTCCAGATTCGAAACAACATTTAAATTTTTTATCTTTTAAAAATCAACTTATCACCACTCACACTTTTAGGGATCAAATGATTATTTACCTTTAAAGTTTAAATACTTGATAATATTATGTAACAGCGAGAGTATTTTGCAAAGTTTTTTTTAAAAAAAAAACTGAAATCTTGAATGAAATAAGACAATTGTTTTGCAGTTTCTTGATTATAATTCTCCAGGAAAGTTTTTTTCTTTTCTTTTATTAAGTTAACTAACTAAAATGGCATGTCTCGTTTCCATCCGAACAAGGCAACAAATTAGGGGCAAAGAAGGAAAAGAAAACAGTATTATTGAAAAGCGATTTGCCATGAAACAAGTTGTTAAGGTTAAAGTTGTTCTTTGTTTTAACGACAACTAAAAAAATGAAGACGATAATAGAACGCTGTGTCTCTGCAAGTGCCACACGTATCTGTGCTCCTCTGTCTTACACAAAGTATCCATGTAATAACATTAACATGTTTGCAACTTGTTCAGCATCATCATCCTCAACAACAAGAAGACCTTTATCTCTTTCTCTCATCTCCACCACTTTCTCTGCATTCATTTTCTCACTTCCTCCCCCAGCTCCTTCCTCTTCTTCTCCCTTTCCTTCTTCAAAGTTCCCCGTATCAAAGTTCTTTGAGATCCCCAATTCTGGTGGAGTTAAGGCTTTGGAACTTCTTGATGGTTCAGGTGAAGTTCCCTCAGATGGGGACCAGGTATTTCTCCTCTTGATACTAACACTCCCCTCCATTATATGCAATACTTATTCTCATCGAATGTTGTATGATATATGAATTTAATTCGAACATACTAATATTGTAAATTTTTAAAGTTTCATTTAAGTATAGTTTGCTATATATGGTAATTAAAGATTTTTTTTATTGTTTTTCATAAATTGTGAAAAGGGAGGAGAGATCTTATTGTCAATTAATTTTTTTAATGAAGATTAATTATTAATAAAATAGGTATATAGTCCATACTAATAAATGGGAATAAAAAAATATGATAAGATGTTGATTTTTTTTATATATATACATTGATTTCTAAAATAATTATTTTAAGAGTCTTGTACATAAGGTGATTTCTAATTATTCAAAATATATCATATGTAACCACTAGGGTCGGTCTAATAATGAGAATTTGGGATAATATCATGAGGTCCTAAGTCTTGTATATGTTTATTATTTTATATGGCTGATTTTATGACACGATGGATTTGTTTTGTTGGTAGTGTATGGTGATTTCATTAATTTTTAGGATTATATTTATAGAACGATTCAACATTTCAACGCATGAAAATGTAAATCTTTTCATTTATTTTATTCGTTGTGACTAGGTTGGTATTGTAAATATGTTGTTCTTATTTTGAAGGTTGCAATTCACTACTATGGCAGGCTGGCAGCTAAACAAGGATGGCGCTTTGACTCAACCTATGACCACAAAGATAACAATGGTGATCCCAATCCGTTTGTCTTTGTCCTTGGCTCTGGCAAGGTATGGAAGGGAGAAAACTTGACAGAAAATAATTTCAGTACAAATTTCAAAATGGGTTTTGCTATCATTATTTTAATGCAGATTCAAGTTTTATCTGTCATTCTGTTTGTGCACTTGTGTAAAGGAAAATATTTCTGCTCTTAAATTTTGGTCACGGTCATGGTTTCATTGTGCTCATTGATATTATTAGAAATTATAGACAAACGTGGCTGATGTAGCAACAGCTACGGTAGCAGAAATCCAAGAAACCTTGATGTTGAGGCCAAAATGGCGGTCGCGGCCAGCTTTTTAAGACTTTGATTATTTGTGACCTTTATGTTTTGTGAAACTGCCACCCAAGTTTTTTGTAGATGGATTGTCAAAATGTAGGACTTCGATCTATATTAATCTTTTTTGAAAATTGTTATTAAATTATTTCCTATGTATATATGTCATATTCAGAAGAGTTGAATCATATCAGAATCAATGTCTAGGTTATTGCTGGAATTGATGTGGCAGTGAGATCGATGAAAGTAGGAGGTATTCGTAGAGTTATCATACCTCCATCACTTGGGTATCAAAACACATCACAAGAGCCCATCCCACCAAATGTAAGAAGCTTTTTCTTCTCCAGACTTATTGCATGTTTGTGCTTTTATACAATAGGAGGTATTCGTAGAGTCATCATACCCCTATCACTTTCGCTTCACACTCTTCTGCTTTTTTTATCTGCAAATATTAGTTATTAGTATTGTTAACTTTTGTTAATAGGAATATTTGAACTCACCACATCTCTCCCCTTCCCGTCTCCCTTCACCACTAGATTAACCTTATATCTCTTCTTCACACTCATTGTTGTTGGACCAAGGTTTGCACTTTGCAGAGAAAACTAGTAAAACTCTATGTCCTAATATTTCTTTGTAATTGCCTGATGATACCATGTTTTCCATACCCCCTTGAAGAATGTAAGCACTAAAAAGTAAAATAAAAAACACCTCCCAGAAACATGTAGGACACACAATGTGTCACATGGCTGTCAGAGTTATAGAAGAAAAACATAAACAACAGAAAAAGGGACACTAGAATGATATTAAAAGGAGTTTATCTAACACAACTTATGGAATGTACCATATGGTACATATGTCATGTTATATCTTGTGATTATTTTTCCTTACATTGGCAAGTTATACATTGTAATTAAATGGAAGTAATTACTAGTTGCTTTAAAGAAATGTAAATCTTACCCCATTTGGTAGAAATTGTGATCGACTTTTCTTTTCTCCCTTTTTGTATGATGAACAATTAAATTGGATATTATATTTTGAATCTCTTTTGTTCTTATAGTAATAAGTTTTGTGGTGTTCCTTCATCCTTCCTCCAAAAAAAAACAGTTCTTTGACAGGCAGAGACTATTCACTACCATTTTTAATCCAACTCGCCTTGCTAATGGAGAAGGCTCCACTTTAGGGACACTTATATTTGACATTGAACTGGTTAGCGTGAGACATCTGTGAAGTCATCAAATTTGATCCAGCAAATAGAGTAAGAGTCTTTTTGGGGTGAAGGTGGGGAGGGGGGGGGGGGGGGGGGGGGGGGGGTGTGGGGTGGGCGCGTGTGTGTCAATTAGTAACAGTTTAGCATTTATCTGTTTGTAAATTGCAGGTATATATTGTTCATGAATCACCATGCATGATCTTGATTGTGCAATGCTAAGATCAGTTTTTTTATCTCTTCCAATGATAAGAGTAAAAGCTAACCGCCATATTGTTCGATTTTTGCATTACCATATTGGTTTTGTTTTGGTCTATTATAGTTTGTGAAGTTATATCATGAGGTCTGCTTGGTAACTAGTTTTGAAGTGATGGACCACTTAATATTCCCTCAAACTCCTGAATCTTTTTTTGGTAGACAAACTCCTCAGTCAATGAATTACTGTTTGGGTAATACTTCATGAGAGTGAAAATGGAAAAAAAAAAAAAGGCGGAAAATTGAATGGTGAAAATGAGATGTTATACTTAAACTTAGTGCATGTTTCGTTTGAATTAAATGACATGATTATTAACGTCAAATCATATGAAGCAGCTATTCATAGTTTTCATGTTTTTTGAGACAATTACGCGAAAATACAAGTATACATGCGTCCCTTAAGCCAATCCAAACACGCTGTTACATGATGATGACCAACCTTGTCAAATTCACATATATGGCTATGGTGATGGCTGTTTTGGGAGATGTTGTCTCTTTTATAAGACTGACATGCAGCAGTTGAAAAAGGGTGGAAGGCAAGGTTTTATGAAAGGGCTCTCAGGAATGCAATTTTGGTCACAACATCTAGGTTTCTAGGGTCTCCCCCACTGTAGTTATGACCACATTAATTTGTCTACAATTTCCTATGATTTCAAGGATCACAATGAAATTGCGACCACAATTTAAAACCTTGGGTGGAAGGAAGTCCTTTACCTTTTATAACTTGAACTTGATTTGATTTGTGAAAGTTGCATTTGACTTTAATGCTTTTAGTTGAATGGTTGCCAACTATTCCCATATGTGAATTTTGTAATCATTAAACATTGTAATGTGTTGATGCTTCTCAGAAACAACATGTTATGTATTTTAAATAAATGGAAGTCTTTATGGTCTGATTTGGTTTCTAAGTTGGTAATTAGAAGCTCTTCCCGCAAGTTGCAGAAGGTTGCTATGAGCCTATGATGTATCTGCAGTCTTCAATGCTCAATTAAATCAAGGCTATGCGAGAAAGCTCTAAGAATCACAATTGTGTGCGTACTTGGTAGTGAAGGTTATCATTAATTCTTACATAGCATTGCATGACATAGAATTTGCAGGTTTATTTGACTATTTGAGCAGTAGATTTTAATTGGATGGATTTTTATTAAAAAGTGGGAGTGCACTTAGTGAAAAAGAGGTTGCGTTTAACTATACCCAAGAAATTATCAAGGTCTGGGTGACATGGCAGCCCAGCCCATTTGTACCAGTCCTAGTGTGAGTAATTTTTATTTATTTTTTCGATACAAGGGAGGCGTAGAGGCCACTAACAACAGTAATTTTTATTTTATGAAATTGATTGATATGTTTGGTTGAAATTTTCGTAACAAACGGAAATAAAGCGAGTCGCCTGTGTGTAGGAATTATATTATATAATATTTTTTTGCTGATTTATATAATATTCTTATTCACAGATGATTATATCTTTTTTGGGCCTATATGAAAATTTTAAGGTCAATTTAATTTGTTAATTGGGAGTATCTAATGATGATTCTATTAAGATTCTGTTCTTTTGCCGCAAGATTCCAGTTTCCAAGTTATTTTTTCCCCAATGTCTTGATCAGAAATTGATTGAATTGAACGAAAATAAACTAATTATATTTTCATGGTTTAATTTTCTAATGAAAACAAAAATGATTAATTTATTTTGGATGACGTTTTCTCTTAAAAAAAAGCTCATATCTAAGTTACTACCTCTGTTTACTAGTTTGTATCATAGCATGGAATGGAGCGTTTGATGATGATGAATGATGATATATATCGACATCATATTATTTTTAGTTTATTTATAACTTCTTATATTTAATAACGAATAATTTTATTATTTCCTTCTTCTAAAAATAATTATATTATTTCCTGCTGTGGTCGCAGATTAATTATAATGACAAATGCATATACACAAAATTATCTTGATATAAAGTTACACCAATTACTATCCTATTAATAATTCTATAGTACAATATGTAAATTTTATCGATTCAATTGTTAAATTATAATTACGTATTGCGTTGATTATATATATACACACAAAAACTAAGAATATATAAAGGTCAGACTTTATATACTTCTTTAGACAGAGCAAATAGTTGTTTTCTCCATATGTGCATTTGGTTGTCAACTTGTCATCAATGAAAGCTATACAAAACTATTAAAGCTAAGCATGCATTGATGCAATATTGATTGTTAAATATGGCGATTAGGCCTGTTTTAGACCGTTATCAGCACTGAATAAATTACATATGTTTTAAGTCAATGGTTGACGTTGTACTCTTTTGAAAAATGTATTTTGATCATTATGTATTAGAATAATAAAAGTGATAGCCATTTAATTAATAAATGTGCTAGCTAGCAAAAAGCATTTGGCCTTGCATTGTGAAAATACTTCATGGGTCCTGTAGTTGCATGGATCATTGGTAGTCTGAAAAAGATAACATTGAAGAATTTTATTCTCAGAAGTCAGAGCACTCAAATCGCACGAAAAGTTTTAACAAAATTGTATGCACCATGTCCAAGGTTAATCTACAAGAAATAATAACAAAATGATAAAGCCAAAACAACCTAAGTGGTGTGTGTTAGCGCGTCAAATTCTTTTGAGCTTATGCTTAATTGTCTCTTTTTGTTAAATTTTGTGTTATTCATAATGATTCAAATAGATATGGAAATTTTTATGGCACATAATTATCTTATCTGATTTTAACGAGATTATTTTTTATTTTACCTTATCTGATTTCAACGAGATTATGTTTTATGCAAGATACTTGTGATCTAAAAAGAAAAGAAACAGGCAATTGATTAAAAACTTACATAAATCCCACACTTTATTACATTAACATCTAGGACTGAGGACAATTGTATTACGATGAACTTTTTATTTTTTTTTAATGAAAATCAGAGACTAGATTTTTTGTTAAGATATGAATATATTATTTTGCTATATGTTATGAGGAAGAGGTTGGTAGCTCTGATTCAAAAGGTAGTTCAAAAGCTTTGGACTTTTTGAAGGATTGGAGCTTTCAGTTTTGGAGTCTAACCATATATATACTTGAATAATCTTTTTAGATATTAAATCACCCCATGGGTAAACATTAGTGCTATATTAGTGAAATTCTAGAAACCTTACTTGTTGGGGGCAAGCATCATCATCCTCTGTCTCTTTCTCAAATATGATGCAACTTAACATGTTTGTACAGCGAAGATGAACAATAGTATATTACAAAAGGCGTGGTCGCTGATGGAGAAGAAGACAATGGAAAAGGAAAGAACCCTAAGAAAAATGATGACGCTTTAATTTGGTAGGAGGTTGCTAGCACTCAACTCAATTAACTATGTTAAATACACGTAGGATCCACATAGAATTTTTTGTTATCTTACAAGATGGAAATAAAGAAGAGAAAAGAGTGATATAAAATAAAAGTTAAAGGAATAAAAAAATTTATAGGTCAAAACTTTAGTTTAGAAGATGGAAATACTATTTTTAGCCAATATATCTAATCATTTAAAGAGTACAATATACTATATGTTGTTAGTTGGTATTTGGTAACAAGGTTCATACGTCTTTTGTCTTCTTAATTTCTTTATTTCTTCATTTCCCACTTTACTTGTTCACTCTTTAATTACTCTCTTCTTGTGTGTTTGGTAGAGTGAAGAGAAATTGAAAAAAATATTTAAATTAAAGTATTGTGTTAGAGGTATGAAATCCACACTAATTTTTTAATGTTACTATTGGCAAGAAAATTGATACAAAAAAAAAAAAAAAAAACTTATGACTAGTGTAGCAAGACAAATAGATGACGTTGATGCAAACATAAATATTATGATTTAGGCTTAAGGATTTTGATATACTGATTAAACACGAGATTTTTAATTTTTCATACCATCAAATAAAGTGGAGTTACAGGCTCAACTTGTCCAAATTAGAAACAATTGGACGAGTACTCGATTTTTAATGAAATCAGTTTACTTAAATCGATTTTTATTAATGGTACTTTGACATTTCCGTTCTAATATGTTAACTGGATTGGTTATCAGGCCAAATTCTAATGGAATCGATTGAACCCGGTTCATGTGAGGATTAGTCAATCAAGCTGGTATATGTTGGAAACTAGAAAGGTAGTGTCCTATTTATATGTAAGAAACTTAGATTGCTTCTTCGTTTATAAATCACCTAAAATTGAGATGTTCGTTGGGTAAATGGAACCCTATCCCCTAATTTCATGAAATTAATAAATAGAACTATAACTAAATAACAAATACAAATATAAAGACTAAAACTAAAACTCAGATTAATAAAAAAAAATATAAATGCAATTTAATTATTTTTTACGGTAATAGAATTTAATTTAAATCGTGTAACTTTTTTTTATAAATATATTTCGGTTTAAGACTAATCTATATTTAGAATTTTGAGACTTTCTTCGTTTCTCCGCAGTTCTAGAAGATTTGAACCATAGGTAGACATCATTAAAATTCAAAAGCCATCAACTTAAGCTTAACTTTAACTGTTTACTATCACAATATTCGTGTTCATGTGTTATAGAACCGGGGATCCTATTCTGGATTAAAGAGAAGACTGTTACTGTACTTAAATTTTTATTTTTCCTAATAATATTTATGAATACTAATTTTCTTTCTGGTTTTTTATATTCATTTTTTTTTTCTAATTCCTTTATATTTTTTTTATGAAAGTAAACACTAATCAACAACTGCCCTACTGTATATAGGTCTTAAGTAACGGAAGGTTCGCACGGGAATCCGAAAAATCAGAAGTAGTGTAATGACATTCCAATCCTCTTATGTCCCATGTGTGAGAACAAATGAACAATATAATTTTCTTTTAAAAAAACACAATTTTATTTTTTTAATAAAGTTTAATTAATATAAAAATATATTAACAGTAATTGTCCTAGACAGTGTATTATTCGCGTTTCGCTTTTTATTCTTTTTAAGGCTTGATGAGTGATGGAGTTTCACGCTAAAACTCATCACCTTATATCCCTTTTAATCCTTTTTATGATTCCTTCAACTATTAACCAATGATTTAATTTCAGGAATAATATAGGAGTACAAATTTTATTCCTTTATTAGGTAATAAAGGAAAAAGAAAGATAAAAAAAAAAAGTGCAATTGAGAACGTGATGAAGATTGGGAACCCCACGGGTGGAGCATGAATTGAAGGAAGATGCAATGCAAAGGTCCAACTTATTTTACGGACTTTACAATGTTCAACTTAAATAAAACTTCAAACATCAAAACCAAAGCCCCCAGTTTGTAGCGATTGTTTTGCCCCTCTTTTTTCAATTAAGCCTTTTTAATTTCTTCCACTTCTATGGTTCATATTTGCCCATTGATTTTGACTTTTCCATTTGTTTATTTATAAATCTTCAAACAAGTGCTTTATAAATCTTCATACATCTCATTTCGCACTTGTCTTCTCTGCTTCCGAAACAACACACACCAAATTAACAAAGCCTTCTTTTTCTTGTGTGATCTCACAAGCCCCTAAAGGCCACCATGTCTTCCTTCAAGAGCAAATTCCAAGGTTAATAGTATTCACTATGTTGTGTGTTTTCTTTTCTATATGATTTTTCTTCATTAGATGCTATATTGTTGTCCTGTTACTCCTTATAAGATATGCGTTCATGGTTTTTGAATCGTATTTAATTTCAGTTCCTAGGAAACGTTTTTATTTCTGCTCGTATTTTGTTGTTCGGTTGTGGTGGATTACTTGTTTATGCGGCTTCTACGTAAAAAAAAAAACAATTAATTTAAGAATTTTACTTTGATGATCCCGCATAGAAGGAGAAAAATGTTATAGATATGATCCAGATCTTTGTTTTAACAATTTTTTAATGGAAAGTTTGAAATTCTGTTCATAATAATGTTTTGATTGGAGAATTGATTGTAAGTTTTGTTCATATGAAAAACATGTCGATTAAATATATTTCTTTTATGGAGGTTAAATTATTCATTTGGATTTTATACTTTCAATCTTTTAATTCCTATAGTTTGAAGGTAGTTTTTTTTAGTCCTATAGTTTACATTTTATCTTTTAGTCCATATAGTTTAAAAGTTATCTTTTTAATCTTTATAGTTTACATTTTAATTCTCTTTTGGTCCCTATAGTTTGAAAATGATCTTTTTAGTCTCTATAATTTATATTTTAATTACTTTTTAATCTTACTTACAAAAATAATTAACTACAAATTAATTATAAATTATTAACTATTTCTTGCGATAAATTAATTAAAATTATTTATTAATTTTTTTGTAGTTAATTGTAATTGATAATATTATTCATATTTTAATGATAAGGACTAAAAAGAAATTAAAATATAAAATATAGAGAATAAAAAGACCACTTTCAAACTATAAAGACAAAAAAAAAAATTAAAATATAAATTATAAGGATTAAAAAAATTACTTTTAAATGACAGGAATTAAAAGAAAATTAAAATGTAAACTATAAAATTAAAAAAATTACTTTAAAATTATAAAGATAAAAAAATACAAATGATGAAACTAGAGAAAATGAATAATTAATTAAACATTTTATGGATATATCTCCTTTAATACTAGCTTCTTCTCTTTTTTCGTTTGATGATATTAAATGGACGTTATACCCTTTGGTTGGTTTTATCTATGTAAGCATGAACGAACAAGATCACCACCTTTCTATGTACTAATCTGTTCTTGGTTGGACTAACCGGCAACATGTAATTAACATGACTCAGAAGTCAGATCTGTGTTGCTAGGTAGCCACGTGGCACAAACCTCTTCAAAAGATGCATCAATATGCAAGTTAAAAGAATATATTTTCAAATCAATAATTTTGCATGTAAAATCTGAAAATTTAGTTAGTTCAGCAAAAAAGGACTTTTAATAAGATATAGATTGTATCCATTCTTATTATGTGTAATATTTTTTCCCCTAACAATTACGTGTTACCAGCAAAATTAATTTTTAAATCAAAGATATAGAAAAGGATGTATCCATCGAAGAAGTCATATAGAAAAATTGATTAGATTTATATTCATTCAGTGAAGCCAATGAAATCAAATAATAAATTTTCTTGTTGTCGTGGATAATGAATGTATTTTGTAAAATTGCAGATGAGTTGATTGCCAATGCTAGTTACATTGGCACCCCAGGAAAGGGTATCCTTGCGGCTGACGAGTCAACAGGGACAATTGGGAAGCGTTTGGCGAGCATCAACGTGGAGAATGTTGAAACAAACAGGCGCATTCTTCGTGAGCTCCTATTCACTGCCCCTGGTTGTCTTGAGCGCCTCAGTGGTGTCATCTTGTTTGAGGAAACCCTCTACCAAAAATCCGCTGCAGGTGCTCATTCAAAATTCACTGTTAAGGTTCAATTTGTTAGATTCAAAAAAGTGCTTTTTAGGAATTTTAGAGATTTTAAAAAAAGTATAAATTCATTCTTACATGTTTTTAATTGTTTACAACAACAAAAATTACTTTTTATATAAAATAGGTAATTGGTTTTACAACTAAGAAGTCCACAATTATTTTAAGCTTAAATACAATTTTAATTTTCTATTTTGCAGTTTGGTCATAGTTGATTCTTTATATTAGAAATCTGTAATTATAATCCAATTTGAAATTGTGTCTATATTTTTAGTTTGAATATAAAATTTTGTTTTTATTGGTTATAGGAGTACCCTTCGTGGACATACTAAAGAAAGGAGGAGTTCTCCCGGGCATCAAGGTGGACAAGGGAACCGTGGAGCTCGCCGGAACAAACGGCGAAACCACCACGCAGGGCCTGGACGACCTTGCTCAGCGCTGCAAGAAGTACTACGAAGCCGGAGCAAGGTTCGCCAAGTGGCGCGCAGTGTTAAAGATAGGTCCAAACGAGCCCTCTCCGCTCTGTATCCATGAAAACGCCAATGGTCTTGCTCGCTACGCCGCCATCTGCCAAGAAAACGGCCTCGTCCCCATCGTGGAGCCCGAGATCCTCTCCGATGGGCCCCACGACATCGCGAAATGCGCCGACGTAACGGAGCGCGTGCTGGCCGCATGCTATAAAGCCCTAAACGACCACCACGTGCTCCTGGAGGGCACGCTGTTAAAGCCCAACATGGTGACTCCTGGATCCGAAAGCGCACGTGTGAAGGCTGAGGTCATAGCGGAGCATACGGTGAGGGCGCTGCAGAGGACCGTGCCTCCTGCGGTTCCGGCGATTGTGTTTCTCTCCGGAGGACAGAGCGAGGAGGAGGCGACAGTGAATTTGAACGCGATGAATCAGCTGAAGGGGAAGAAGCCCTGGTCGTTGACTTTCTCTTATGGGAGGGCGCTGCAGCAGAGCACGCTCAAGGCGTGGGGTGGAAAGGACGAGAACATCCCCAAGGCGCAAAGCGCGTTGCTGGTGAGGTGCAAGGCGAATTCTGAGGCTACTCTTGGAACTTACAAGGGGGATGCCACGCTTGGGGAAGGGGCTTCTGAGTCTCTTCATGTTAAGGATTATAAGTACTAAGAGAGAGGTGTGAGATTGGTTCTTTTGGAATGGAATTGTTTGTTTCTTTGGGCCTGTTTTGGATATTCAAGAGTGTTTTTCAAAAAATTTCTACTGAAAAGGAAAGAAATTCTCCAGAACACTTCTAGCATTGTTTCCAGAGAGGCTCAAATTGTTTTTGTTTGCATTGTTAAGGATGTTGATGGTGCTGTTTTGTAGGTTTCTATGAGTTTGTTTTTGGTTTGAGATTCTGGGTCGTAGGAGGTAAAGTGAGAATAATAATGCCTTTAGCTGCATTGGCCTGATCGGCTTTTACTCTTTGACTATGTTATTTGTATAATTTTTTTTTTTTGTTTTTCAATTATTACACTGCTTACTTTCTTCTTCCTTTTTGTAATAAAAAACAAGTGAAAGGTACTTATGAGTGCACTGTTTCTCTGCTCTTCTTCTCTTTCTTTGCGTCTTTCTGATTATTTTTAATTTCTTAAGAAGAGTTTAATTGAAAATCATTTTATTTAGAGAAAAGCATACAACTAGCCTGAATTATCTTTCTCATCCTACTATTTCTCCAATTCTCTGTGTTAAGAGTTTAATTTGGTGTACACTAAACTCTACTCAACCGTTAACACTTAAGAAAATTTGCTTTAAGAGAAAAAGTGGGGAAAAAAATAATTATGTAAGTTAATAAATATTTTTTTTCAACCATGTAAAAAGAGAAAGAAAAGAATATATATATATATATATATATATATATTGTACAATCATTCTTTCTTTATCTGATGTTCCAAACTGTGAAAAGAAAGCAAAAGGTGGTGCTTTCTTCCCCCACTATTTTTAATTCTTTCAAATCATTTGTTGCAAACAAAGTGTTAGAGAGGAAAAGATAGAAGAGGGAAAAAAACTATAGGTATAACGGAGAATATATTATGATAGGAAAAAATAAAAAATATATATTACGTGTTGATGATTTTTTTTATAGAATTTAATGATCCTGTATCATATCTAATTATTTTATATTATCAATTACTCACAACTCATTATTATATATATATATATATATATATATATATATATATATAAAAGTGTTTTTTTATGCAGATATATAGAAGTGTTTATTTATGGTCATTCCTCCTCCATTCACTCTATTTTTTTTAGAGAAAAATGTACTATTAATTATCCTAGGTTGCATTTTTTACAAAGATCAGTGCTAGTTATAACATATTTTCTAATATATTTCTTCTATTACATTATTTTTTATTAGTTAAAATTTATTAAAAATTATAAAATAATTATGAGTGCTTTTATTAAATAAGATGTGAGACTCAGTTGATATAATTTTATATTATTTTCATACATTTCAGTCATATGTTTGAAAATATGTCGTGAGATTTTAAACCTTTATGTAATCCTAATTAATCTTAAACCTACACTGTTGTTTTAGTAGAATTTCTCATCTATCATTAATAGGAATTTAAGAATGAATTGAGACATGTGAAAGTCAATGATATATTTGTAAAAATAAAATAAAATTTAGATTTTTGTATACTTCTCTTTCTAATAAAAAAAACCTGGATGGAGAGTTTTTCTTCATATAATAATGATACTATATACCCAATTTAATTAAGATTATCTCTTATAAAAAAATTACATGCAATCTCTATTGAAGAAAGCATTCCAAGATTATTGAGACAAAATGAAAGTTCAGAGAACAATTGTATATTATTCAATTTTATTTTTTTAATTCCTTTTTCTTATAATTATTATTTTATTCAATTTTTCTTTCTATCTTATTTTATATCAAATTACTTTTTGCAAGTAAATTATTTAGTGCAAGTTAATTTAAGTAAGAAAACATTTTATTTAGGACGATAAAAATTTAATTTCATAAATAAATTTTCATCTATTAGACTACAATATCCATTTTGAATTCTAGGATACTTATTAGTATTATTTATAGACATTTTTATAAATTTTTATTTTTGATTGAAAATATTTAAATACTGTTAAAATTAAATGTAACTTAATATAATTTATATATTAAGATCTCAACATGTGTTTTTAAGAAAATAAGCCAAATTAAGAGTTTATTCTAAGGTTACTATTGAATTGTTGTGATATTGTTTTTTTTTAAAAAAATAGCATAAATAATCTCTTAAACAAGTTAAATTTATGAATTTTATTATTTTTTTCAACTAAATAACTTAGAAGTTGTTCGACCAAGACAAACTAAAATAGATTGGCTACTACAAATAAGGGATTGACGGTTATTTATATGATCTTTCATGATAGTTTTTAATCATCATGAAATCTAAAATCATAGAAAGATCATCACTTTTCATGATAATTTTTAAATCAAACATACATTTTTAAGATGATTTTTAAAAATCGATGTGGAATTCATTGTGTTTTTACAAAAAAAAATCTTATTTATGTCTATGTTTGTGATAATTTTCTTTATGAAAAAATCGCTTTCAACATTGATTTTTCATAAAATCATCATAAAAAGTTCTCCTTGATAATTTTAAAGAAAATCGATGTTAGAAAATAAATTTTTTATGACAATTTTTAAAAACCGACATAGATTTAATTATTTTTAAAAAAAATATATGCTCGTTTTTATTAGTACACTTAGTAATGTACTAATAAAAATAATAAAAATGACCATGTGGATAACCAATAAGAAGATTGAAAGTAATCAGGGACATGACAAAGTCATAGTAAAAAATACTTTATTGACCAACTCAAATGAAATGTTCACAAAGCTCACTAGTGCTCTCCCAATAGTCTCTTGTCACACTTTCCCAAATATCTTCCTCCGCAACTCTTCTCATTCCTATATTTCCATCATCCAATCCCCCGACATAATCATAGTCAATATTTTCTCATTTCACTCCTTTTATCTGTATGATTTTTTAGTCTTGTGACTTAAAATTAATTAAAAAAATAGAGACAAAATGATATCACACTAGTTAACTAGTCCAATGTGCCTTATTTATCACTCTAGTGTGCCTGGAGTTTATGGTGATTTCTTGAAAACATACACATGATTAGCAAGGCAAAACCCACAATATATCAAGATTCCTAACATTTGAGAGCTTATACAGTTCACATATGTGAACATCCAATTTTGTCCACATTTTTTCTCTTTAATTAAAGTGATATTGCTAGTGTCAACTTAAACAACCTTTTTCATTATTTGTTTTCTTTTACTATTTTGTTAATCCTTCCTCCAATTTGCTTCATATCTAACCATTTTTTTCTTTTATCTTGCATGATCATGTATTTGTGATTTTATGTGTAGTTGAGCATTTGATTGTTGCAAGATCGCATGCCCGGATTGTATTGCACTCAACTTTTGTTGAGATGGTGGATAGTCAGGCATATCTTCTTATCTATCTTGCTGAATCAATCTTATTCAAATTTCAAATCTAATTTTGTTCCCGTTGTCAAAATGTGTTTTCTGTTTAAATTACTTTCTGAGTGCGTTTGGATAGAGAATTTTAACTGAGGAAAGTAATTTATCTGAAAATTTGAATTTCTGTAATTTAGAATTTATTGTTTGGATGCTTTTTATGAAGAATTTAAAATTTTGGAATTTTAAAACAGAATTTTAAACAACTAAAAATCTGTAATTTCAATTTCCTTCTAAAAGGTGAGAAATTGAAATTATCTTCTTACAGTCTTCTCCAAGAAACACCGTCTGAGCTCCTAAAATATCGGTGTGAGCATAGAGGAACACGTATAACTAACATACCAATCATATTTTTTCTTTTTTTTTCATCCTCATAATTTTAACTTTTTTTTATCCAAACACAAAATTTTGAAAATAAAAGAATTTTAATTGAAGTATTTGAAATTCTTAGAATTTAAAATTTCTCAAAATTTTAAATTTTTTCATCCAAACACACTCTCTGTTCATTTCTCTTCAAAGTCAATTAGTGAAAAATCAATTGGACTGACTCATTAATATTTTTGCATTGATCTTATAGAGTATAAAATATCGTGTGAATGAATAAAATGTAAAATAGAATTTTAAGCCTTTGTAGCACCACCTAAATTAAATTATGTATCATTTTCCATTCAATAAGTTCAAGTAACACTTATACATGAAAAACATGAAATAGTAATACTAAAATTGTGAATAAAAATAATAATAAACTAATAAGAAAAAGTAAAACACATAGAAGGTGCAATCTAGACGGTTCTACTCTATTCTGTAGGCTTTCCTACCTGTTCCTTCAGTTGAGCATGCTTTGCTTGGTTTCTCAGCCAGTGGTTGCATTGGAAGTTGCCGCCACTGTAACAAATTATTTCTTGTCGTATAATCATGTTGTGTGCACCATTTGTACAAATACTGCAAGACTGGAACAATAGATAGAGGGAATGAATTGGCTTCCACATTAGTGTAGATCATCAACATTTACTCAAAATACCTAACCTCAAACCCATAAGCAATGTTACCTCAACAGAAGTTAAAAAAATAGAGAAGTAACAGAGGGTTTAGATGCAAATCAATTGTAATAAATTTGACTTACTAAATGCACGTATCACTCCCTACCAGAAACAAAAAATAATAGAGTAAGGGAAGGAAGGAACATAAAAATAGAAGCATCTCACTACCGGCACAGACACTGGCGTCGCACTCAGATGTTGAAGCGATTTCCTGCGGCTTATTTCCTCCTCACCTTATTGTCTTCTTTTTCACTCTTTCACGACCAAAACGATCTCCAAATCAGAGTTCCCACACCACCACGGTTCTAAATGATCTCCTTTCCCCTATTCACGCTCTGTGTCACGCCACCACGGTGGTGTTGCCGTCACATGGCTCCTTTCTCCCTTCACAATCACGCTAATCCCTTTTGCATGCTCATCGGTGATGGCATTTGTGACCGAAGCGGATACTCACTATTGCCGCACATGTTTTAGATTGTTCCTTGTTTTTCTTTCTTGTACGTTCTATAACTTTGCTATGGGCTTTGCCCAATTCATCTTTGCCTGAGACCAATCCATGCAAACCTGTTTTGTTATATGTAAGTTTGAATGCATAACTACTATCTGATTATAAAATTATTAGTGTACATAAGAATAAAAATAAAAAAATAATAATAAAAGAAAACATCAATCGAAACATATTATAGGAGGATTTTATAATAACAAAGATTGCAATATAATGGCGACTCCTTAACAATTCAAAACATTATTGTTTTGAGTTTTTGTAGTCCGGCTGTGGTCACAGTTGCATAAATAAAAATTACGGAGAAAAAAGGTTCTAAATGCGTAAAATCTATAATGTGTAGCGTATTGCTAATATTAGGCATAGTCAAGTAGTTACTAACAATTCCAGCAAAGCTCTTTTTTCCAAGTGCTATAGAAGAGTAGAAAGCAGCTCAAGCTTAGAATCAGAGCTTGAAGTAATTGTGCTCTTAACTTGGCAGCCTACTCAACCTTTCTCTTGTACACATCCAAGCACTCCTGCTCTAATTGAAGAATCATCATCACTACTATCCTAACCCTAAAAATGATCCAGGGTTCCATTTACTCACAATACATAACCTACAAATTAATACTTAACACACATCTATAATATTAATCAATGGTTCAAATAACTAATTCATTTTGCTAATGCAGAGCATATAGTAACAATCTTAGCAAGCAATATACAAATACCTTGTAAAGGCGTTCAATCTCAAATGCTCTTATCCTATGAAGTGTTATACTTTGTTACTAATTTGTATTCAGTTCATTTTAGTTCTCAGATTTCATCCCCAATTTAATGATGTTCAATAATGACTAATGAAATAATTTCTACTACGCCCTTGACACCTATACCATAACTTTCTCTTGTGTTTGTTTTCAGTTCCTTCACCCTGTTATGAGAAATTATTATATGATTCAATCAAGACTATTATGTTTCCATGAATCTGACTAATTTTCAACAGACACACATAATTAGGTTTTTAATTAAAAAAAGAGTTCATATTAATAAAATTAATAAGCTCTGTAATAAAACTAATAAAATACAACAATTCGAGGGTTATGGGTTCTTACCTCTTCGGCTTGCTAGAACGGAGGTGTTGGGAGGTGCGATGTTGAGGAGTTGAAACCTGAACCCATGTGTGCATGACCAGATACCCAAGTCTCAAACACCTGTCACCATTCAGACCAATAAAATGTAACTATCAACATTCAACAATTCCAACAAATTAACTTAATATTAAACCCACATGGCCTTACTACCATATTAACAGAAAACTTTTACTAGTCATGTTAGTACTACCGAAAATTTTACTAAGCCATGTTACATGCACAGACCTTTTAATGGGCTGCTAGACAACTTAGCAATGAAGGTTTTCGACCCATATTGCATAGCCATACAATATGCTCTGGAATACTCTAACTCATAATCGTTGGTTTTTTCCCTACTAGTGACTCTGTAGCAACTATTGCAGGGTTTTATTTACATCAATTTGTGTTGAGACTATTTGCTTTACATGATCATAGTTTTTGGAAATAAGAACCGTGTTTGAAACCATTGTGAATCTCAACTGGGATCTTTTTGGAGGATTTTCTCACCATTATGGATGTTGGTGATGCAAGTTTGTGATTTGTGGTTTGAGTAGTGTAGTGCTACTACTTGTGCGTCAATTCACATGTTGAGAATTAATTCTAGCAATGTGAGACTTGGGAACTCAAGAAATTATAGTTTTTTTTAACAACTAATTATCATTATCATTAAAATATAAAAAGTAGTAGAATACTACCCTGTGTATAACCTTCCTATATGAATCCCAACAATAAGATTAAAATATGTCACTGCAGCTTTATAAAATTTTGTATATCCCTTCCACGGTTATAAAAGAGATGTGAGACACATATTAGGATTAAGTGACCACTGCACATATGAAAATTAAGGAGAGGCCATTGTTTGAGCCCTTTAATCATGACCACGTCCAAAACTTAATATTATCCACCAACCTTGTGAAATCAACTATCTCAAGAAATTATAGTGTGCTCAGACCTTATTAGAAGGGAGCTAGTGAGTGAGAATTGGAAGGCGTACACAATACTCACTTATTCTCCTTATATCAACACACACAATTCTCTATCTTTTCACAATGATTCTTCACTCGGAACAAATTTTCTTACATACTCAATATCTCACATAAATTATTGCCACTCTCCTCACATTGTTTTGTTCTTTTTATCTCTTTGATAAAAGAGAACAAATCCAATAATCTCTCAATGAAAAATATGCAAGAGTATATGCACACTACACACTCAATTTAACCATCTCAAAAACTTATAAAATTAAAAATCGACAAAACCAACACATTCAAAGAATATATGCACTTACTCTTAATTATCGATGATGGACCAAGATTTTTCCATGTCTTGTAAGTTCTTCGTGGCCAAACTGCCAGCAATGAATCTACTTCCGAAATTAGATTTCAAATTAGGGAAAGAAGAAAAAATGGAGTACCAACAGGAAAAAAATGACTCACCTACCAAGAGGAAAGAAGATCGAGCACCTTGTTGTGGTGACCAGTGCCACAACGACGGAACCTGCGAGTTAGGGTTCACTAAAAATCAATTTTTTCTTCAAATATGTTGAGGTGAAATATAAAAGGAGGTAAGAAGCATTATATTGTTCACCATCACTACAAAGATAAAGAATGAAGAGGAGGGAGGCGGTGGTGCAACATGGTGGCGGCGACACGAAGAAGGAAAAAGAAGAGAGGTGAAGGAGAAGGGGAAGAAGACAGAGGTTTGTGAGAGGGAGAGCAACAATGGCGATGGTTAGGGAAAACTGTGGTGATAGCACCGGGAGGAAAGAGCGCGAGGCTGAAAAGATATTGAGCGCGATGGTGAGAGCGAGGGTGGAAAGGTGAAAACCTAATTATACCCCTATTAACGACAGTTTTCATAAAACAATGTTGAAAAGTTAATGTAGAGAGTTGACTCTTATTTACAAAAATATCATCACATTTATTTCCACAATGTGATTTTCTATAAATCAATGTTGTTTAGGTATTATAGAAAACTTTTTTTTTCTAGTGGTTATGTTGTCATACATCATATAAGATTAATCATTTTATGTGAGAATAAGAATAATCAATCTTAACTGTTAGATCAAAATAAGAGATCAAAATTAAAATATTTTAAATTCAAATTAAGATTTTATTTAACCGTAAAATCTCTAAAAGATTTATTAAATAAAAAATTAAATATCTTAATAATTTAATTTATATTCATTATCAAAAATTTATGTCAAGATCGTTACTACAACCACCACCGCCGTAATTACCATCATGGTGGTGGCAACAACAACAACAAAAATCATGATGGTAATGATGATGAACATGCTGGTGGTGGTGGAAGTAACAATGATAATAGTCATGATGGTGGTGACGGTTGACGATGATTGTGGTTGTAGTCATGATAGTTGTGACAAAGACAGTCATAGCAGTGGTGGTCATGGAAGATGGTGATAGGTTTGAGATATTTTAAGATGACTTAAATTAAACATACTTGATTTCTTATTTGGTAAATGTTTTAGAGATTTACGATTAAATAAAACATTAATTTGAATTTAAAATATTTTAATCTTGACATTTCATTTTAATCTTGACATTTCATTTTAATCTAACGGTTGAAATTGATCATTCTCATTCTTATATAAGATGATCATTCTCATATGATACTCTCTATATATATATATATATAAAAGGAGATAGTCACAGAATAAAATTAATTTTTTCAATAAATGTTTTTTTAACAAAAAATAAAAAAGGTTTATAAAATATACTAAATTTTTTATGATATTATTGATATAAAACATAAGGAAAAAGCATGCCCTCATTTAGTACTGTAAGATTTTAAATTCCTTTTTTGATGTCATATATTTGTTAAGATTTATACTTAATATTATGCATTAAATATTGTTAAGTCAAAAAATATTTATATCCTAAAAATGAATCATGACTCTTAATTATTTTGATTAGATGAGAATAAATACAAATGATAAAAGTTGTGTCTAGCATGTTATCAAATCATGATCTATATTTGTGCGTATGAAGATTTCAGACGATGCACTCATAAGATGATTTGATGTAGCATTTAAGACCTTTATTAATACTTCGTGTCTGATATTCTTTTATGCAAAAAAACATTATCCTAGGATCTGTAAAAGTCCTGTGAAGAATAAATGAAATTCATAGTCTGGAAGACATCAATCCTCAAGAAAAGGCGTACTATGTTGTTATAGACTTGCTATGATAAAAGAAGTTATTTTCTTGCAGAAGTACAAGACACACTATTCTATTAGCATGGACTTTGCATGAAGAAGGGACATGCATTTATGCAACCACTAAATGCTTCAACGAACTCAACACTTCAAACGAAGATCAAAGTGAAAAATCCAACCATTGTAAAACAAGAAATACTTGAAGATGAATATATATAGAAGAAGCTTTGAAGAAAGTTTAAGACAACGAACTATCTACGCAACTTATTCTTTCATTCTTTCTTGTAAAGCTTTTTGTAAATTCTTGTAAAGATACAAAGCTCTCAAAACATCCTGTATATCTTGAGAGAAAATACTAAAAATGTTAAGTGATATATTTGTCTATTAGACGATCATAGTTTAGTCAGTACAACAAATCCTATTGATTTGTCTAGAGCCAACAATGGCTGCTTGGTAGGACAAAGAATATTAGAGTTTAAGTTAAGTTTGGGGTAAATCTTGCAAGTGTAAGACCATAAATGACAGTGAACAATACTTGTAACTTTGATAAGTTAGTGAAAACTTGGTTGTTGTCAAGAATTGAACGTAGTTGTTAACAGATTAGCAAGTGTACCAATTTTATCACAAGTAGTAAAGATTAAAATGAAAGACCACAGGGACTTTGTTTGTACTTGCGTTGGTAAATACCCAATTTGTAAGCAAGAGAAGAGGGAGTAGAATAGAAATAAGGAGAAGGAAAGAAATTAAATTTAAAAAGGCAAGAATAATAAAATAAACAAGAAGAAAACAAAGATGATTTAGAAGATGATATCAGAATGCAATTATGTTGGGGCCTAGCATGCCTAACAACCCTTGATGCAATATTAATGTTTTTCTCTATTAAATATTTTCCCAATTTCCACCCACATCTACTAATATGCTCAACCCTGATCCCTCATGATGAAGAGCCTAATTTATGTATTCTCTCTCCCAAATTCCTTTGCAAAGATTTAATCATAAATAACATTAAGTATAAAAATGTATGCAAAGGCACACACAACAAAGTCACTCTATCCCTAGTAATGCAATGTTGAGATGCATTTTTCCAGTTCTTTAGACATTATCATTTTCCAATGTATAATCCCTAAAAATAGATGCATGGATGACCAAACCACACAATAACAATGAAAAGCAGAAAAGAACAATAGAAATTGAAATTGCATTAATAGATAAAAAGAGTAATTACATTACAAGGGCTTTGGCTACTAGGCTTCAACAGAAGGGGGTTTAGCCTAAATTAAAACATTTGCTTGTCCTTAAGCAAAAGACAAGTCTGAAAGTATCAACACATGAGATAACTGTGAAACCTTTTCAAACCTTTCACTGATTGGTCTTGAGCTTGCATTTGGCTTGATCTTGTGATGCAAGCATGAAGGAATACACATGGGGATGAAAAAAATTAGCAAGTAGAAACTTCATCAAGACAAACTTACCACACTTCATTCCTCACAAGGTTAGTGTTTCCCTTAGCGCACAAGTGTCTCGGCTAAAAGTGTTTTCAATCTAACAACTAAAAATAATATTCCCAACTTTGCACTTCATCCTAGTTAATGTAATCATACACACATATTGTGAATCACTAGGGACTTTTTAGGCTTGTAACGTGGTCGGGCTAATAAGGAACTCATGGTTTTTCTTTGGATTCAAAATTAGGTTCTAAGAGAGCACTTACCTAATAACTCATGACTTATATTTCGCAGCCCCCAACTTTCCTGTCTTTTATTCCTAACAACACACAAAATTTATTTAGCACTTAGTTGCTATCAGCTCTTTATTTGAAACACAATTTTTTTTTCAATTTTTTTTTCTATTTTTTTTAGAAATTGAAATTCATTTGGTACTATAGCAACTCATCATATTTTATCTTTGCATGTGTGTTGTTTGTGATGTTCTTGAAACAAAATTTTTCACCCAACCAAAATTCCAACTCCCCCAAATTAAGGGTAAATTTGCCATGACCCGTGCTCTCCTACAACCTAAGATAAGGTGGTCATTAATTTCATTAGGCTCAGGTTTCAAAAACAATTTACTGCATTAGGCTCAACAGGGTGCAAGGGATTCATTCAAATAACAGGTTGGCTATTTGGCTAAGTGGCTAAGAAAATCAAACAAGGCCTTGATCATTTCCACCCTATGTATGTACTCAAACAATCTGAGAATGTTGCAAAATCAAGAAATTAAGAACAATCGTGCTCTCACAATTTTAAGGTCACACATCTCACCAGACTTTTATGAAGTGTTTGGCTTACCATACCATGATTTCTATTTGGACTTGCTAACCTCTTGACTCTTGTGCTTTCGATTCATACTTCATCACTCACAATAATGCTTGCTCACACGAATCAGAACTTTCACAATTATCTCGTCAATACACAGTATCTCATGCATCAATTATTCAGAACAAGTCATAACCCATTACTAATTTCCTCTGTCCCTATCATGCAAATTATTTTTATTCAATGATTGAAATTAAACTACTGAAATTAAAATAAAGAAAAGGAAACTAAAGACAAGAAAAATAAAGAAAAGAGAAAAAAAAATCATGGTAAAAAATTGGGCCTCAATTCTGTGTGGGCCTTGGATTCTAAGCTCTATGAGCATTACTGATGTCCATAACATAATCATCATTAGCTTCAACATCTGCGGCATCATCATCAGCAACACCAGAGGTGTCACCCCCCTAAGAGAAGGAGGTTGGACTCCTGGCCAAGCAACCTGGGCTAGGAATACCTCTAGTGTCATTACTAACTGCTGGAGGGAGAGATGGTGAAGGCTTTGCATCAGTAGGTACTGGTTGTGGTAGAGGCTATGCAACATAAAGAGGAATTGCTCCGGCTAAGAAAAAGGCATAAAGGTCTGGCCGACAGGTGGAGGAGAGACATCTGGCGGAGGGACCGTTGGTGGAAGAGCTGGTAGAATGTCTGGAGTGGCTCGGGTCTTGACCTGTTTTGGCCCTAGAAAGACACTAGAAGAGTTTGTAGGATTCACAACTGGCTTGACTTCATTTTTTTTCTAGGAACACAGAATTCAGGTGCCCCCCAACGAGGTTAGCTTTTTGCTCAATTTCCCCCACCTTAAAACAAGTCTTGCTATCACTGGGATGCTTAATTCCCTTAAACAAGTTGAAGGTAGGACAAATAATATTAGGGTTTAAGTTAAGTATGGGGTAAATCTTGCAAGTGTAAGAACCATAAATGATCGTGAACAATACTTGTAGCTTTGATAAGTTAGTGAAAACTTGGCGGTTGTTGAGAATTAAACGTAGTCTCGAGGTTGAGACAAACCAATATAAATTCCTTTTGTGTTTTTTTGTTGTTTAACTGACAAAGGGTTTTGAATTTGTTTTTAGATCTTATATTTTCTTTTGTTTTTCAAATAAAACTGTTTTTCTCATCGTTTGATATAATTTGTATCAAAACCTCTCTAAGTGTTTTAGAGATTTATATTCATCAGACGATAAACGTGTTTTTTAGTCTTAAGAAAAGTTCTAAATTTCTAAAAACACAATTCAACCCCCCTTCTTGTGTTATTTTCTTCTATAGTTTAGTATTAGAGCTCAGCCTCTAAAGGTTGAACACATAACCGTGTGTAAAGGAAAAGATCTAGATGAAAGATAACCAACGTCAGTTCATCACTGAGGGAGCATCTCTCACAAGGCCACCAGGGTTTGTTGGAGAAGATGTTAACGGTTTGACAAGTGTACCAGTTTGTCTCAAGTAGTAAAGTACTCGAAAGTCCGAGTGTCGATTTCTACAGGAACTTTATTTTGTACTTGTGTTGGATAATTTCCAATTTATAAGAGGAAAAGATAAGTTGAGGTATAAAAGATAAATTTAAAAGAACAGGGTATAAAATAATAACTATTAATAGAAAATGAAAGAAATAGTAGGGAATTCAATGAGATGGGAATGTTAGGACCTAACATGCCTTATTTACCTAAGATGTATTATTTGTGATTTTTCTCTATCAATCAGGTGAATTTATCATATCCACCTCTATTAGAATACTTACCCCTGATGTCTCACGATGACAAGCCTATTTTACCTATCTATCTCTCAAATGTCTTCACAAAGAGTCAATAGATAAAATGCATGAAGTTCTAATTCTAGATGCTTGTTTTCATGCATGGGCATAATATAATCACTCTATATCTAGCAATGATTTTATTAAGATACTCATTCCTTTTATTTCTATTAAAAATTATCCTCTGTCGAGCGACTAATTCCTAAAGATGATGCAAGGATGAATGATGCATGAAATTAAAAGTAAGAAATGATAATAGGAAAGAAAATACCTATTTGCATTGATAAATAGGAAGTGTACAATACATCTTTTGGCTTTTTAGGCCTGTCAGGTCCTAACTAAGAGTTTAGCCTCTCATAACCATAAGGGGCCTTACACTAGAAAAGGGGTATAAGAACTGATGGAGGAGAAGGGATGGAAAAAGGGAATAGAAAATGATGAAAGAGAAGAAAGAATTCCCTAAGGTATAGTTCTCAGGCTTTAGGTGTGTATTAGAGTGTTCTGAGACTCTCAGTGTGTCTTTTAACTTTGGCTTGACTCCCTTTTTATAGCTGCTTGAGTGGACTTGGGCTTGACTCTCTTTTTATAGTTGTTGAAGTGGACTTGAGCCTGATGCCAAAAATCTTCCTTATTTATATTTTTGATATTTTTTGGATCTTTTTTGCTTTTATCTCTCCTTTTCATATCTGCAAGGCATAAATAAAAAAATATAAATTCCTAACATTTAAGCCAAAAATAACTACTAAATAAATATTTTTAAAGATATTTTCAATATATTTTTATTATAAAAAATAGTTCATATTTTAAAGTTATCAGAAGACTACCCCTACTAGAAGGACAAGATGAAGATGTACATCAAGTCCACCCAGTATAGAATCAGGCTCATCATTACCAATTAAATGTGTGCAATCAACAAATAATTAATTCTTAAAACTTGAAATAATAATTTTTTCAAATCTTTGACACATTTAAACACTTATTTGTATTTATTGTTTTTTTTTTCAGAGTTTTTTATGTTAAAAATTTACTTGATGAGCTTTGTCTAAAAAGTCCGACAAATTAATTTCTAGTCAAAATCCTTGCAACTTAGGAAGAAATGCACAATGCAAACCCATTACTCTAGTCCCATTCAAAATTGGAAGAAAGTCTTTTTTTTTCTACCTAGAAATACCAAATCAAGATTTGACTATAATATAGTCACAAAAAACAAAAACCCACCCCTTATACCTTTGTTTAATCACACTTTCAAATTCAACACTACGCACACTCACAAACACTTTCATTTCTATAGACATTATTTTTTCCTTTTTCTTTGAGCATTTCTCTTCATTTAATATTTCAAATTTTTCCATGGAGTTCAAATATCGTACAGATCAAAACCAAATGACAACATCACTAACGCCACACCCTTTTTCCATTGTCCCCCGCTTATCCAAAAACTCATTAGGAAGTAACGCTTTATTTTCGTTGCTTCCTTTCAAGATACCCATTTGTTTTGTTGTTTTCTTTCTTATTTTTTTAAAAATAGATTTTCTAACATTAATTCGTTTATATGGCATGTGTTTGTGCCAAGAGGTTTTTCTAGTAATGTTCCAGCATCATATATTTTCCCAATGTCGGTGTCAATCAATGTCAATGAAGAGTTCCAACGAGAGTCAGAAAATGAGCAAATACGATGAGAATTGGAGAAGGAAGAAGTCTGGAGGAAGATATTTGTCGATGAAATGAAATTGGCATGAAGATGAGAGTTGAAGGAAGAAGTCACGTGAGAAATTGTGTTGAAAATCTCATTTCGAGAACAAGTTCCTATGTCTTCCAATCAAAGACCAAGCAATTAGGGTAATAACATATTTTGTGTCACATTTCCCATTTACACTCAAAGTTGATACCAAACAACCTATTGCATTGAGTAACAAGGACAAAAACGTGTGTATACTGGTTAGTATACTTGCATCCTATTTGTTTGGTTGACCAATACTCAACAATACATTTTCTCTATAGTATACTTATATTACTACAACTTTTTTGCCAATAAAACCATGTTGGGTGATCATAATATGTGTGTCTTAGGCAGATGGTGTTAATATATAAGGAATGTTGAAGTTCTTTTGGCCACTAAGCATATATTATTTTATTAATCCCATTGTAGGCTAAGCTAGATGCTGAACTTTATGGTACAAAGCGTAAAGCGGTGATACCTCTTATAGTTGATGACAATGACAATTTGTCACTCAGTTTGCCAAAGAAATCTAAGAAAAAATGGAGTTATGCATTATGTTAAATTAATACTAAATTGAAAAAGGGTTGAACGATCATCTTCAAGGTAAAAAGCACAAGGCTAAAGAAACATCTCTGAGATGTTAGAAAATTAATGAATTTATATTTGTTTTTAGATAATATGTTTATATTTTGTGTTTCATTTTATAGAAGAGGATATTTTGTATTTCTAATTATACAAAGATCATTGTAATGCTTTTATTTATTTATTTCTGGAGAAAACTTCACAAGATTAAATACATTAAGATTTCTTAAAATTGAGCTCTTTTTCAAAATTACCATTATTTGTGGGTGTGTCAACGATATAGGATTTTACCTCTTGTCATTCAAATACTTAAAAAAAATATTAAAAATGAACTTTAAAGAAACTAAATTTGAAAAATATATTTTAAAAAATAATATTAAAATTTGTATTTAGATAGAGTTTAAAATGTTAGTAAAAAATAAAGTTATTAACATTGTTGAAGGTTTTTTTTTTTTCATGTTTGTTAACACACTAGAGTCATGATTCCGTTTTTTTTTAGATTTTTGGCAACACAATGGAAATTACAATTTTTGTTGCACAAAAAAATTATACTTTGGTTGTACATGTTGTATTTAACCCTCTTCTCCTCTTGTACAACAGAATCATGTTTTTGTTGTACACTTTTTCCCTAGACCCAAATATACAACAAAATTATGATTCTACTTCACTAGTGGGATGCGAAAAAAATATAATAAAATTGTGATTTCGTTATGCATTGTACAATGAAATTGTAATTTCATGGTATAATATTTTTTACACCTCCTAACATAGTAAAATTGTAATTTCATTGTACATATGGAGAAAGGGTAAATTTGGAAATTTCAAACGGTAATAATGGGTTGGAACCAACAAAGGGGTTGGAACCAATAGCAAGTCCCTTACATCAATAGGGACAAAGGCCACAAGGTCTTATTCAGTTACCTCTTTCTTAAAACATGGCCCAAATACATTTCCATTTTTCATTGAACTAAATTGATCGAATTGGTAGGGACTATATTTTCACTGGCAACTCAAAGGGTAGTTGTTTTCGCCATGATAATCGGTCACCTTTTCCTAGACACTAGATACTATCACGACGATAAGTCCCTCTCGCACTTTCCCTCCCCTGCCACTCCGAACCTGATTGCAGGTTTTCATTATTGGGTGTGAATTGTGATGGAAATTCATTGCCTTCTACGGCCAAAAATACTTAAAGCTGCTTGCAGAACCCAGAATTTTTCCCTTCTGGGTTCCGGGTACAATAAGTTTCCCCCCTTAAATTAACTGACCTAATAACATGTTTAGTTTTCATTAATATTAATAATGTATTTACTTGTTTTAAAAAATGATATTTTCAGTGAAGACTTAATAAAGTCTCGAGGATGTTATAAGATTGAGAGTAAGGTTTGAAGAAGAAAAACTGAGATTTTTTTTTAATTTTTGATGAAATTTGATGTTTTCTAATAAGAAAATGTCAGATGAGCGAAGGAAAAAGGATATATTCAAAATTGTACAAATTACAATTTAATTAAAAAAAGTTCTATCTTCAATTTCTATCAAATTAAATTAAATTTTTTTAACTTTGTTTCTTACTTAATAACAAAGGAGATATTTAGAATTGTGTTAATTACAAAAATATAAAACTCATGAGCCACACTTTGAAACTACCAGAATAAGGTGATCAATCATAGATTTTTTTATAAACAAATATTAATTATTAATATGTTAATTTTTATTAACGGGATGACTCAAACTCATAAACTATCTCTTCCTTCTTCTTACTTTTACCCTCAAGACAATCTTATATCCCAGTGATCAAGCATAGATTAAGTGGAAAGACAAAAATTGCAAAAAAAATTAATTTGGTTTTTATGTCTTAAAGTTTACAAGAAAAACATTTATCTTTTATGGAGATTGATAGAAAGGTGCCAGAGAAAAGAAATATGCCTATATATGATTTTTATTGACTTGAGAAAAACTTATGTCTGTGCCAAAAGAAGTATTGCGAAGGACTTTAGAAAATAAAGGTTATTTTGCTACTCCACTATACTCAAAGATAAATTTTATCCTATTGTTATGTGTTTTTCTATGTTTTATAATAGTGAATATTAGATTTTAAAAGGATAATAATAAAAAGGTTAGAATGAAAATAAATGACAATATTAAGATGTGAATGTGTGGTTATAAAAAAATGATAAAATAATTGAATGCGATTGGTGTTGGACTAATTGAAAAATAAAACAAAAAATCAATTAATAAAGGTGGTTGAAACATAAAAGGAAGACTTCGAGAGACACTAATAAGAAGAAAAGGATGATAGAAAAGAATAGTATTATGATAAATAATAAATAAAACTAATAAATTAATAATTACATTTGTCCATATAAAAAAATATTATTAAAATTTTATGCCTTAATCGAGCGAATTACATTCTCCAAGCCCAAAATTATACAATGTATCTGGTCAACCTTGTCTATGTATATATAACGGGTTTTTTTGTTTTCTTTCATCTTTCTTGTACATCAAACAACTTATAAATATGTTTCATATGTTCATTTTCTTACTGCTTTCTCTCAATCTCTCTATTTAATCTTTTTTCTCAAAACAATATTTAGAGTAAAAGTTACAAACTGAATATAGGTTTACAAAAAAATATTTTTTTAAAAAAAATTATTTCTTATTTTTATCATTTATTTTTTTTAGAATTAATGTGTAAGTCGATCTCTTCTCAAGAATAATGACTTGACTTTATCTATCTTTCCATTATAAATGTTATTTGGCTTCCTTTGATTGTCCAATTACTTACATATACATGTAATTAACGTTGAGACAAGGAAGGAAGAAAGGGGTGAAGTTGGAGAGAGGGAAATCATGAAAGGGGTGTGACGATAGTGCTGCCAATATGTCTCCCTTAACCCTGTGGGGTGGTTCACTTTTGCAGGAAGCTTCTTTACTCTTTCCCAGGTACGGACACTGGCTGTCCAGAAGGGTAAGATCTGTATGCAATTGCAATGCATGTGTATATGTTTGTGTGGTAATGACAGTAGTAGAGCTCTGCTGCCACTCGTACCCTTAGCCTTATCATACAAGAAAAGGCACTTTGTCCTGCCACTCTTATATTGAATATTAAAAACATTTTAAGCTAATATATTAAATATTTTATAATATACACCTAATTAAAGACCTTCATGAACAAGATTGTATTAAGTATTATGCAAATTTATCTTGAAATCTCCTTTCTTTTTAGCTTGTCTAATATTCTTACATAATGCCAAAACGAGTTGGCACGAATAGTCCTACCCATAGAGGAAAATTTTCATCTTTTTCAGACACAGGGTTTCAATCCCTTTTTAAGAAAATTCACATGGTAGACATTTAAGGACATCTGACACTTAGAAGCCCGTTGAACTTAAATAATTGTGATTGGATTATTTGCGATTTAGATTTATACAATGGGTTGGATTTCTACGAATCTCTAACATGCCATCCTTTTTTTAGCTGGTGTAATCTAACATGTCAGCCACGTCTTGCTAGATGAATTATAAGGAGTGTTATCTCTTTCTTATCACTTTTAATTGTCTATAAAAATTAAGAAAATAATATATGCCCATATAATGTTTGCATATGTAATTGCCTGTTAATTACTGCATAAATAGTTAACTATATTCTCATAAAAAAATAACTAACGACTTTTTTTCCTAAAATTCCAAGATACACCAGACAAAATTAGTCCAGGTATATGTATATATGAGGAAGAATTCACTTATTCCAACAATAATTCTTAATAATTATTTTTTATTTTTATCATTTATTTTCTTTGAGATTTAATAATAATTATTAGATCTTAAAAAAAATGAATAATGAGAATAAAAAATAACTTTATTCTGAAATAAGTAGATCTCTACTTTTATATATATATATATATATATATATATATATATATATATATATATATATAAATAAATATAAAAGATGATTAATTAAATTTTTTAAGAAAAATAAATTATGACAAGATAATATATACTTCATGCATATAACATGATAATAATATAAAAAAGGAAATATCCAAAAGATATATTTAATTGACAGTAAAATTTATATAAGAAAAATATTATAATTTTTTTTATTATAAATACTGATATAATTATCTAACAATCAATTATGGTTGGAGAAAAAAATTAGCAAAATATAACATTGTTTTAATTTGTAAATTTGATGAGTTTACACTCATTACTATCGTATAAAATATTTCGTACTTAACATGGAGATCCTCAGAGAGGAAACTAGGAAAGCTTACTCATGACTTGCAAGTTGCAGCAACTCACCGGTGAATCATTTCATTATATCATTTTTTATCATGTTTTCATCATTGAGATAGTAACCCTAAACGAGTACATGGCCACAAAAGATAGAGAGTAAATTAAGTGGGTCGAAGGTCAAAATAATTACTTTGCGCCGTGTTTTGTTGTGGGTCATTTATTTCACAGTCAAATAGATAGGAAGGACCACAAAAAATAATATATAACTGTCGAGTGTATCGCTGGAGAATTACTATGCTGCGATGTATGGCTTTTTTGGGTATATACTGCTACGTGTTGCTGTATGATATTGATTGATCCTTGTGCACAAACCTGCTAACTGTATGGTCATTAATTTGCACACGCATCAAGAGCTTGTACTACACGATATTCCTGATGGGAGATCGATCGCTGTTAATGTTATTACTACACATATATAGATGTTAATTTATGTGTGTGTGAAAAATCTCAGTTGCAGTTGTACTTAAGACAAGTAACATCTCAGTTACAAATTTGCTAATTATATATCCATATAATTTACCATTGATATTTGTATCCTGGAAAGCTTCAAATTGCAGCCTGCATTTGGGTGCAGATCCAGTAATAATTAGTAGTAAAGATGCAACAACATGCATGGTAGACCTCGTGATTAGCTAGGTTTTATTCCTAGTAAACCAAAACGGTAACTCTTCGGTAATGCAACGTTATTTTTGTTACATTCTGCATGTGTATGTTTATTTCTGCAGCCTTGTAATTACATCAATTTGATTGCTAGCACTTTTAGTAGATAAAAGATTTATAGACCACTGTATTAATCAGGGTGTGAATTATTTTAATTTAATTAGTAATTTCAAATTTAAATTTTGAATATATATATATATATATATATATATATATTAAATATTCGAAAGAAAAATAAATTTTGTCTTTTATAGTTGTTTTATTTCTTGAACTGGTAATTTTGTAAAAAAGAATAAATAGAAATACCTGTAGACATAATCCCGTGGTTCTCGCACCAATTTTAACTCGTTAAGCTAGCCTAGTTTATTTTTTCAAAATTAGAATTAAGAATTTACTTAAGAGTGTGTTTGGATAGAGGAATTTAAAATTTAAAATTCTAAGAATTTCAAATACTTCAATTGAAATTCTTTTATTTTCAAAATTTTGTGGTTGGATAAAAAAAGTTAAAATTATAAGGGTGAAAAAAAAATGAATGAAAAAAAGAAAAGATATGATTGATGTGCTAATTATACGTGTTCCTCTACGTTCTCAGGCCCGAACGATGTTCCACAATCTCAGATGGTGTTTCTTGAAGAAGACGGTAAGAAGAGAATTTGAATTTCTCACCTTTTAAAAAGAAATTCAAATTCCAGATTTTTAGTTGTTTAAAATTCTGTTTTAAAATTTCAAAATTTTAAATTCTTCACAAAAAAAACATCCAAACAATAAATTCTAGATTACAGAAATTCAAATTCTCTGATAAATTATTTTTCTTAGTTAAAATTCTCTATCCAAACATACTCTAAGGATTTGGTGTCAGCAACTTCGAGCATATTTATATAAATATATGGGAGGTTTTATTAATCAGACAATTGATGACAACTTAAAAATTTGCAACTATTTTACATAACTTGGTAAATTAAATTGTTGAGTTATTTGATCTGCAAAGTGAACTAATTAAAAAGAAAGAAAGAAAAAAAGAGGAAGAATATACGGCCATTTATTAGCACCCTAATCTGAACTATTGATTATCTACAATGTAAACAAATGGCACGATTCTTCTTTAATTTTAAATCAAAAGCTATTTCATAATGAGAAAAAAGGACCTGGTTTAATGCATAAACGAGCACATTAATCTTCTTGTTCATACAAATATTTACAGAAAAACAAAGGGAAGAAATTACTACCTCAATTTACCCACCTTCAGTTTACAAACACCAAAAACCTGCACTATTTAACACTAGAAAGAAGCACCGGGAAGGAAGGAGAAAAACAGTGATCAATTAACTGATGCAAACATCATTGAATTTGCAACATACTAGGTAATACAATGTCGATTCCATTTGCATGCATAAAAAGAAAAAAGAAACTCACCTGAAATTGGTGTCATGTTCCAACACGCAAGTGAACTTTGTCACTTCGCCTCCCTCACTAAAATATATAAATTCATGAAGCCATTATTTTTCTCATAAATGCCCCATAAATATATATAATAAACCCTTAGTTAGCTCTTGCTTACATGATATAGCACGTCTCATATACTAATTGTCAAATATGATATTCAATTTTTTTATATTTTGATGTGATGTGAGATTTTACCTTATATTTATACTTCAACACTTCTTATACGAGTCATTAACCATACTTCAATTCACTCAATGATTTTGATTTTCTTTATTGAGCTTTAAGCCATAGTTCTCCCACAAGTTTCCACCCTGATCAGCACCCATCAGGAAGGGAAAGCAACTATCAGAAGGAACAACATTTCCAACAATATTGGATTTTGAAGGTGAAGAAGAACCATTATTTGTTTGAAGCCTCTCAATCTCTTTCCCTTGCTCATTGACATCATCATCACAATAGGCACTTCCTTGATCGTATAGAGAAGATTGTTGTTGATCCTCATGATTGTTCTTGAAGTAAAAGCAGTTTCTAGATAAGTTTTCCTTGCGATTCTTGCTATTCTTCTCTTCCTTGTTGATACTTTCCCATTTCTCTTTGCACATCAAAGCACTCCTTTCGTAGCCAAAATCAGCCATCTTTGTTGCTACTACATCCCATGAAACCTCTTCTGAAATTTCACTATATGGAAACCTTGTCTCCATCTCAGCTCTCAGCTGTTCAAGTCTTGTGATCTCAGATTCTTGCCAGCTATCAGCACCTCTGATAACATTACTGCTGTTCAAAATTTCACTCTCATCTTCGTTATTCTGGTTTTGAACTTCAGCTGCAGTCATTACATTTATAGTACCCTCAGGATCAGTTTCAACCTTCATTATTTCTCTTCCAGTTAACTTATGCAAAGCCTCCATCAAAGCAGCATCTCTTGCTTCAATCCATGCTCTCTCTTTGGCCCAGAACTTTTGCTCCCTCTCTAACCTGTTTGCCTCTTGCTTCCTCCATTCTTCCTCTCTTAGCATTCTCTCCTTCTCCTTCTCTTCAAGTGTCTTCACAAGCTTATCCAACCACTCCTTTTGCTTCTCCACCAGCTTCCTCATTTGTGAGTCAATGAAGTCCTTTATCTTCACCTTCCAACTCCTCCCACTCTTCCTCTTTATCCTCTTCTCCATGGACTCATTCTCCATACTGTGATCATTGCCATCATGACCTTCAGATGTTGATGTGTCAAAATTAGTGGAGTTAGTGAGGCTGAGGCTATCACAATGCCTGTTGTTGTTGTTGTTGTGAGATTGAAACTTATTATTATCTTGATTTGTTTGAGAAGGGCCTTGAAAATGAATGCTGCCAACAACAACATTGGTTTCTGGGACTGAAACTGTGTTACTATTTTCTCCATATAAGGCTTCAAGTTGACGAAAGAATCTGTAATGCTTCCCATCATGCCTTCCTGCCTTACCTTCTTTTGTCTTCTTGTAATATTTGTACAAATTCTCAAACTTCTCTCTGCATTTTTTCCCACTCCTTTGATATCCATGTTCTTCACACATGATCCTATGATCACCACCAGCACAATCAAAAACTAAATGGGTATGGAAGAAATTAAACAACAAAAGACTATAACAATTGATAATCCATCATTGATATGAATAGAACCCTAGTTTTCAAATACCCACACCCCCCATGTGACGATCAGGGTTGTTCCTTCATACACTCTCACTATTGTTTCTTACACTTTCTATTGTATTATGAAAAATCTATTCTAAAATACAGATTACATTTTGCAAAGGATTTTTCATAATAATATAATGAGAAGTATATGGAACAATTAATAATGAGAGTGTAGAAAATTTTAACAGATGATGAGTTTTAGGAATTAATTAATTAATTAATAATTTTTTGCAATGCCATGCAGTGATGTTTTTAGGTTGTTGGTGGCAAGCAAAACAAAGCATGCCACATTGCAATTGGCATAGAAATGAGGCTTCGGAGGACGAGCCTAAGCTTGGTGTCATTTCATACGATGGAATCAGAAGACAACAGGTGCAAATGTATTGGAATGGTCAATGAATTTTCAACCACAAAAAAAAAAAAAAAAACAAACAAACAAACGAAGGGATCAAAATCTTGCACCTAAAAGACGGGTACAAGATTTGAAAAATGGAAAACGAGACACTGCTAGGAACCCGTACTAGATACATGAACATAATGCTTTTAAGTACAAAATCAATAATCGCAAATTGAATATAATAGATAAATTGATAAACAGCTTTTGCACACTGTATAGTCACTTCCAACCAAAGAGAAGGGTTAACAAAAATTAATGCATACCGCTACATGTCATAGTTTTTTCCAAAACTCCCTAACAACAAAATTAACGTCAAGTCCATCCATGTCATCTCACAATCAACTAAATCGCGAAACCACTACATGTGCATCGAATTTAGTAGACTGCCCTTATTCCCCCCCCCCCCCCCCCCCCCCAAAAAAAAAAAAATCCAATTTAAACAGACTACATACAGACAATTATAATTTAAAATTATCAACTTGAATACACAAAAATTGAAGAGAGAATATCAAGTATTATAAAACAAGAAGAAGAATAACTAAAATTACTCTTTATTGGGATAAATTTCTTCATCAATACTTAAAAAAAACAAAAAGAAAATGAATTAAAATTTTCTCTTTCACTTGGTTAATGAGAGTCTATAAGTTACAAACCTAAAATTGACTTATACAGTTCATTTGGAGAAAGTTTTTAATCAATTTTATGTAGTTTGCGTTAGAGAAGTTAAAGGAGAGAATTTCTAAGAGAATAAAGCTTGCATTGTACCTAGAGACTTCATCCCATAAGGGTCCTTTGTGATTAGCCTCTTTGAATTTAGGGTCCAAGCGAGATCTGATCTCAAGGAGAGTGAGAGTCTCTTGTCTGGGCCATCTTCCAGTGAAGGGGTCTCCACCGATGCAACCTGCACCCTCAGCGGCATCAAAGCCGCAAGTAACCGGTGGAGTGGGTAGGGTGATGGTGGTGGTAGCAACAGCAGAATCATGGGGTGTGGAAGCAAAGTCGTGAAGGCCAGGTGGCATTATGTCTCGACCAAACATCATAACCTCGAAGTGCTGTTGTTGTTGGGGATGATGAGTAGGTAAAGGAGTGAGATTACGGTGGTGGTGGCCGGGGAAAAGCTCCTCCGTGGGGTGCGGCGGCATGGAGGGGAAGGTGGTATGGGCCGGCCTCGGCCCGTTATTCACCACTTGCCTTAGATCGTTCATGCCAAAGTGATGATGGTGGTGCTGATGCTGATGATCTTCCATTTCCATGAATGGGACTTGAGAGAGAAAGAGAGGGTGTGATGAATTGGAAATAAGGAGAGAGAAAGAGAGAGAGTGAAGAAATTAGAGAGGGAGAAGCGGCAGAGTCGGATCCTGTCGTGCAGGAAAAAGCTCAAAATTTAAGCTGAGGACTATGGTCCCATGTCCAAGTGTATGCTTCTGATGGTGCGTATTATATGTATGTATGAGAATGAATGAGACTTAAGAGAGAGAAAGAGAGTGACACTGTGTGTGTTTATATTATAGTACGAGAGAAAGAGAGCGATTTTATATTTATTTCTCTTAAATAAATTCTCGTATTTAAATTTTGTAATGTAAAAATAATAATTAAGATGAGAATTTTATTAAAATTGATCAATTAAATTTTTTGACAAGAATTAATAATCGAAAAATCTAATGAATATTCTATATAAAAAATATAATAAAAAATACTATTATATATATATATATATATATATATATATATATATATATATATATATATATATATATATATATATATATGTTTGTGTGTGTTTGATGGAGTGTTTGGGAGTGTTATCTGTCTATTTGGCCTTTCACAGAACAATGCTGCTTCCTTCTGTGTCTTTGTTCAGAACAGTGTGGGGAGTGGGGTTCGAGTGCTTGGGAGAAGCCACCAAAAGGGTCTAAGCCCTAAGCCACAAACAGAAGAATGTGTATATAATTATATTATGTATCATTATGTGGTGTGGCGTGACCTATCAAATTGGAAATTTTGGAGGGCGACAAAAATGAATGTTAACTAACTATTGAAATTGGAATATAATAGCATGCAATAGTTTTAAAAAGTAAAAAAAAAAAACTTAAAGTAATCTTTAATTTTAAGTATTTATATATGAAATTACATGCTAAATATATTTATTTCTCATGGGAAAACATGAAAATGGTATTTTGAGTAAATATATCCACTTCACATGAATATATATGATGAGTTAATTTTTTTGGCATCCAAAAGCAAAAAAGGAAATAATTTATTACAATTTTTATACTTATAATATACTGTAAGACATATTTTTTTCAATAAAATATTATCACACTCTCAGTCATTTAAAATTAGTTTTAATGTTAAAAAATTATTATATATATATATATTCTTAAAATAAAATCAAAATTATAAAAAATGATTGTGCAAAATTTATCCATTCAACATATTTAAAAATAAATAAGTTTAATAATTAAATTGAATTAAATTTTGTGATGAAAAGTTATTATAAAAATTATTTTATTAAATTTGATAAGTCTTTCTATTTAATTTGAAATAAACTAAAAACATGCATGTGTTTTTAGGGTGCCAATGAAAGCTTGAAACGAGGCTGCTAAAAGTGGGATGACGAATGGGAGACAGCCAGTTTACGTTGCTGACGCGTGTATAGTGCCTGGGATGCTACCTTTTTGAATTTTGGTAATGATTCACTACAACCCATCACAAATTAACCATGCTTCTTTCAATTTATTTTTAAATAGTTATTTAACTTTTTCCCTACTTATAATTTAAAAAACCTTTTTCTTACCTTCAAATTAATTAGATCATGTATTTACCTTTGTGGAAGTTTTGATTTTATTGTTCAGTAAACTGAAGTCTCTATAAATGTTTGCAAAAGTAGCAAGTTTATTAGTGTAAGAGCTATTTTAATTTTTGTTGATGTGTTGCAATCAGAGAAGTCACTTTTCAAAATGACTTTGTGTAATCTAATAGGAAATTAAAATAAACCTTGACAATAATTTAAACAGGAACCCCCATGCTCCATATGATCGAGTACTCTCATTTCTCATTAAATGTTTCATCCATGGAGTATAGTTTGTCCTTTTGGCCAAATATTTAAAAGATAATCTAAGCATTGCAATCAATTCTTATTCTATTTTTTTTTCAATCATCATTAACAAAAGGGCTAGAAACAAGATATTTCACCACAAAATAATCTCAACAAACCATGGACTAACTTCTTACCTGAATCCTAGAATTAATTTATCGAGCCTTTCAAATATCTCACTAGTTTTAATAACTATTTTATCTAATTAAACAATTTGATTCGGAAAATTTGCTATTGGTCAACTTATAATCTAAGCAAAGGCAAAATAGTTATTGAAACTAGTTAGATATTGGAAAGGCTTGTTAAACTAATTCTGACATTCAGTCAAAATTAGAATGGAAGCGAGCAAATTATGATATATTTTTTGTATCGACATGGTTACTTAATTGAGGTATAGAGTTAGACCATGATGAGCGTTGGAGAATTTAAAGGTTTTTTAATGTGATTTTATTGTGGAAGCTTCTGTTTCTTGCTCTCTTGTCAATGACGAGGAAAAAGAAATAGAACAAGAATTGATTAAAAATGTTTATATTGTTTTTCAAATATTTGGTCAAAAAGGAATACCATACTCCATGGGGGTGAAGTATTTCACGAGGAAGAGCCAAGTGGAGCGTGAGGCGTTCTTGCTGCTATTGTCAAGGTTTATTTTCCCTTCTAGATCACACTAATCTATTTTGAGAAGTTTTTTTCTTTATTGCTATACATAAACCTAAGATGAATAAAGTAGCTCTTGCACTTGCTATTTTAGCAAGTATTTACTAAACAAAATTAAAATTGTCATAGAGGTTGAATACGTACTTTCTTCTCTTCTTCATATTTTCTTTGGCCATGACTACGCTAGTTACCGACACATGGCAGTTTTAGATTGGTGAACATTAAGAGATATTCAAGTTGGGGTGGAGGATTTGAGTTTGGGGGTTGTTTGAGTGGTGGAAACCTATATGATGGGTTAATGGAAATGATAATGGCATTGACAAACTTGAAGCACACGATGAATAAGCTCCAAATCTAGTTTGAGGCCCTCCAAATTAAGCACCAATATGTGGGACCCTTGCATAATTGAAAACCTCTCCAAAGAGAGGCTTAAATTGGAATGTGGAAAGCATTAGTTATTTTATACTCATTAAATTAATAAGGATTAGTTATTCACTCCAACACTATGCAATTCACGTAATTAAAAAGAGAGAAATCTTACTAATTCTTTCTTACAACAATGCATAATTGTTTAATTAAGTTATTTATCTTAAATTTGTGAGTATTACTTACAATTTTAAGGAGACTTAAAAAGTTTTATACAAATTTACTTTAATGTTAAAGTTGATAGAGTAAATGTTTAACTTGAATCACATTTAATTTTATAATTAAAAAAAATAATTCTTTACTTGATAAAAATAAATTAAATAATAGTTACTTATATAAGCAACTCACTTATGTAATGTATTATTAACTCATCTACTTCAATAATAAAAATTTGTTAAATAATGTTATTTAATTTTAAACAACTCATAAAACACTAACATTAAAATACTCTTAGCTCACACTCAATAAAAAAGAGTATTTTTCAACGAGTGTTTGTTTAATTAGAAATCTCCCAAAAAATGATGGCTTAAATTAGGAATAGAAAATGTTGGTTATTCACACCAACACTTCACCTTCCCAATTGGCTCGATTCAAATAATTTCTTTTTTTAAAAAATCATAACAATATTCAAGCAATAACAAGATGAAACAAAATTTAAGCATAAAACTCCAACATCAAAATTCCAACATCAATAATAAGAATACAAAGAAAAATTTCACCATCAAGATTCAACTGAGAACAATGAACAAAATTTCAGCATAAAAATTCAACTAAGAATAATATCAACGTTCAACTAAAAACAATTTCAAAATCAACTAAGGTTACAAAGCAAATTCAACTAAGAACATAGAGCCTAATTGAAACTTCAATAATTAAAACAACAAATCAGAGGAGAATTCAACTAACAATACAGAGCATGTAATTGAAATCACAAAACCCAAAATAATATAAAGTAGAAAACAATAGAATTAAAATAAATCAAGGAGTTATTTATGGTGGATACATACATATATATATATATATATATATATATATATATATATATATATATATATATATATATATATATATATATGATCAAATTAAAAATACCGGTTAAAAAACTTACACCTGCACCATAATTTAATTTAGTTTTAATTTTAAAGAATTTTTTTTTCTATCAGTTGCTGTAAAAATTGTTTTAAATAAACCATTTGATAAATTATTAAATGAGATGTGCGTGTATGAATTATTTGAAAGTTATTGAATGACATGTGTCAAGTGTGTGTATCTTTTGTACTAGTTTTAATATTCATTTTTTAGTAAAACATGTTAAATCATTTGACAATATCACTTTGTAAACGTACTTTTTCATATTAGCGGTACATACAAATTGAAAATAGAAAATATTGTAAATTAAATCATTTCATGAACAAATATATTTTATTTAATCAAGGTGGATCTGGCTGTTTATAAATTCAATAAAACTATGGATAGAGCAATAATATAGATAGATAGAAGTCTTTTGAGAACAAGAAATAAAAAAATAGGAACAAAACATTCCATGTTAAATTTTCTAAACTAAGTTTAGCCGTATCTTTCATTCGAGAAGAAAAGGTGCGACCATATATAACGTCGTTACTTTAGTTTAATCTCCCAGTAAATTTTCCTACATTATGACATCTTCAATGTACCAAAAGGCCAATATACTGTGTTGAATGGTGGAAAAGGCAACACTTTCTGGTTCAAAAACAGGCAACACTTTCATTGCATTTTTTTTCCGACTGTGTGAGTTACTTTTCGTAATTATTGAAGTATTTCATACATCCAAGATATGCGTTATATTGGTCGTACCTTTTTTTCTCGAATGAAAGATATGGCTAAACTTAGTCTAGAAAATTTAACATGGAATATTTTGTTCCTATTTTTATTATTTCTTGTTCTCAAAAGCCTTCTATCTATCTATATTAATGCTCTATCCATAGTTTTAGTCTTGCTCACTTTGTTCTCCTATTTATTATCTCATCGTGTTGCCCACTTTGTTCTATTTTTCATTTTTTTTTCTATTCTGAATTACCTAAAAAGTGAAATAGCAGCGATGATGCCATATTTTCTTCTATCTACATTTTTTTGTATTTTTAAATTAAAAATATAATTGTGATTCAACAAAATAATATAAATACATGGATACATGAAAACAAACTATCAATGTACTAGAACTATATACTATTATGCAAAATTGAGAGTCCTAACGAAAATATAAAAAAAAAATTGAAACTTTGAGCCAATTTAGTAAATATTTGTAAATATATGAATTGTTGGGAAACAAATTTAATTAAATGCAATAATGACGTTTCTTAATTACAAAATAATAATAATAATAATAATAATAATAATAATAATAATAATAATAATAATAATAATATTGTTGGGTGGATCATTTTATATATGAATTGGGTAAACTTTTTTTAAAATTGTTAATCAAGATTTTATATTAGGTTTTGTTTGGTTTCACCTTATAGATAATATAGAATAAACAATATGGTTTATTGTTTAGGATTGTGTTGTTGTTTAATTGCTAATTGACCTTTAGGGTTAGTTTTGTTGCTCATCTATTTACACTTTAAAATCTCCATGTTTAATATTTAATAAATAAATAAAAATGTTGATAAATTTTTTTACAGTTATAAAATTTAAAACAACATTAAAGTTTAAATCATATATGATCTGTGATTTTAATGTAAAGATGTTGGTACCCTCTTAACATTGAAGATACAAGAGCAACCACCAAAATTTAATTCTATATTCCAAAATCTTTCTTACCAACGTAATTATATATAACTTAAGTTAAAATAATAATAACTTAATTGAAATATATTGATAGTGCAAAATTTTATACTATCATCATTCAATCACAAATAATTATATAATATATTTTTTATCATTGGAAAATAAAAGACAGCAAGAAAGGAAGGCGAAAATTACTCCCGAATAAAGGAGTGCCTAAAGCATCAGCCAACAAAAGACGTTGTAACTGGGAAGGATAATTCTGTAAAGTCAGCAACTTGGGGATAAAGAAATTCTATTTTTCGCCAACCAATCAACACATTAATCTTCTTGTCGTAGAATTTCATAATAATTATATTAAAAATCATGTGTATGTGCATTCTAGTTATAAAAAACAATGACAAATTAACACGATTTTACAAATGTATGTCTTAGAATTTAACTTTAGGGATAGCTCATTCTCACAAAATTAATTTGTAAAATGAGAATAATTTTTTATTTATATACTTTAATTTGATTATATTAATTACTAGTTGATCGGCCATTTTCAACAAATTATATAGAAAACAATGACAGATTAATTAATACGATTTTGCAAATGTATATTTGTTTGTTTAGTGACAATTACGAATATTTTGGTTCGTTGATTGCACTCATTCCGTGATTATCTTATCCTCATCGATCACTTATGTAATTATAGGCTACTTCCTTTTCATTTTTCAATCATAGTATCGCCACTTTTGACTGCGAGTGCAAATCTTTTAATTAATGGTGTAGTTTTAAGACAGTATCTTTTTAGTATTATTATCTCACTTTTGTCAATAAATCTAACAAAATGATTGTTGTGCCAAGATCAAATTATAATTTACAAAAGAATGAATTTCTTATATGAACAAGAATAAGAAAAATGCAGAAAAAAGATGAATAGAAAAAACTGCATTGTGCTCACAGCAGCCACTTTATTCAATCACTGTAGAATTTTCTAAGTACAGAACTTTTTCTAGTTACAGAAAAAACTCTCTTTTGATCTAAGCTATGCTGGAGAAGAAATAGAAGTACTATTTCTAGCCCAATTAACTCAACCAACTTAAAACTAATTAACTGTTACATGCTATAACAGAATAACAGAAAACAAAAAAATACAAGTTGGTAAAGAGCAAGAGAACTAACTAATGGTTGTTAATGAACCAACATACAACAATTCTCCACCTTGGTTCAATAACAAAACATTAACAAAAACAGTGGCTGCTGCAGAAACAGGATTTAATCATCCTTCAGCTGAATCAAGTCCAAACAATGGAAAAACTTGCTACTTGGAAGAGCCTTTGTGATCATATCAGAAGGATTGTGATCAGTTGAAATCTTCTTGACTATAACTGATCTTTGACCAATAACTTCTCTGACAAAATGCAGCTTAATATCAATGTGCTTTGTCCTGTCATGATGCACAGAATTTCTGGATAAATCAATGGCACTTTGACTGTCACAGTGTACTGTGATCACTTCATTTTGTATCTTCAGCTCCTTTGCAATGTCTTCAAGCCACATAGATTCTTTCACAACTTTTGTAAGAGCAATATACTCAGCTTCAGTGGTTGATAAAGCCATTACCTTTTGAAGGCTAGCTTTCCAACTAATTGCAGTGCCAAAAGCAGTGAACACAAATCCTGTGAGGGATTTCCTTGAATCTAAACAGCCAGCATAATCAGAGTCTACAAAACCTTCAATAGCAGTTGTCCTTCTGCTATTCCTAGCTCCACCATCAACCAGAACTCTTCCAAGTGATCCTCTGATATATTTGAGTATCCATTTCAGGGCCTGCCAATGTGCTTTTCCTGGATTTGCCATGAACCTACTTACTAAGCTCACTGCATGAGCTATGTCAGGGCGAGTACATACCATAGCATACATCAGTGACCCCTACAGCATTAGCATATGGAATACCTTCCATGTAAATTATATCATCATGTGTCTTAGGTGCTTGACTTGTACTGAGCTTAAACTGCTGTGACATAGGAGTAGTTACAGGTTTAGAATGTAACATTCCAAACCTTTCAAGAACTTTTCTGAGATATAACTCCTGGGACAAATACAACAATTTCCTTTTTCTGTCCCATTTGATTTCTATTCACAATATTCTCTTGGCTGCTCCCAAATCCTTCATTTCAAATTCCCTGCTCAATTCAGATTTCAATTTTTCAACCTCACTCATGCTGTTACTTGCTATCAAAATATCATCAACATATAATAGCAATATCACAAACTCAGCTTTAGAAGGAAATTTAAAGTAAACACAGTTATCATAGTGACTTCTATGAAACTGTATATGAGCCATAAATTCATCAAATCTCCTATTCCATTGTCTTGGGGACTATTTTAGACCATACAGGGATTTGTTTAATTTGCAAACATAATCCTCTTTACCTTTGACTTCAAACCCCTCGGGTTGTTTCATCAATATCACCTCATCAAGCTTCCCATACAAAAATGTTGTCTTCACATCCATCTGTTCTAACACAAGATCAAATTCTGCCACCATAGCCATAAGAATTTTGATTGACCTGTGTTTCACTACAGGAGAGAAAACTTCATTGAAATCAATTCCCTCATTTTGAGTGAATCCTCGAGCAACAAGTCTAGCTTTAAATCTATCTGGTTCAACTCCTTGGATGCCTTTTTTTTCTTGAAGATCCATTTGCAGCTGACCACTCTAGAACCATGTGGTTTTTTAATCAATTCCCATGTATGGTTGTCATGGAGAAACTTAATCTCTTCATTCATGGTACTTAGCCATTTTTCTTTCTCCTTACTAGCTAAGACAGCTTTAACAGTTTTTGGATCTTCCTCCAAAACTTCACTAGCAGCTACCAGAGCAAATGCTATTAGATCAACATATCCATACCTCTTAGGTTGTTTGATTTCCCTTCTGATTCTATCTCGAGCCAGCACATAGTCAGCTTCTTCTTGTTCCTCTTCTTCAGATTTTTCTTCATCAAGAGGCCAATTAACAACTTGTGTTTCAACATGTTTATCCTCAGTCTCCACCTCAAAATTTAATTTTTCAGAATCAGTTTCCTTACTCTGATCAGTGCTGGACTGAACCATGTTGGGCTTAGTCTTGTAGGCCATTTCAGCTTCATTGAAGACAACATCACGACTCACCAAACACCTCTTAAAACCAGCCTCCAAACACCACAGCTTATACCCTTTCACTCTTTCAGGATATCCTAGAAAAATACACTTGACAGCTCTAGGTTCCAATTTATCTTGCTTGATGTGTGCATAAGCAACACAGCCAAATACCTTTAGCTGTTTTAGACTCGGTGGATGGCCAGACCAAATCTCCTCAGGGGTTTTAAAATTCAGAGCTGTTGAAGGACACTTGTTGATGAGATATACAACAGTCATTGCTACTTCAGCCTAAAAAATCTTGGGTAATCCTGCACTTAGCAACATACATCTCACTCTCTCCAAAATGGTCCTGTTGAATCTTTCAACTAAGCCATTTTGTTGAGGAGTGCCCGCAACTGTCCTGTGCCTTGCAATGCCATTCTCTTTACAGAAATCATTGAAAGGTTCAAAACAGAACTCAAGACCATTATCAGTACGGAGCCTCTTGATCTTTCTGCCTATTTGGTTTTCCATGAGTGTTTTCCAACCTTTGAAATTATCAAAAGCCTCATCTTTTGTTTTCTGAATGTAGATCCACAACTTCCTTGAGTAGTCATCCACAATGCTCAAGAAATACCTTGCTCCAGAATGAGAGGGAGTCTTGGTTGGACCCCAAAGATCAGGATGAACATAATCAAGAGTACCTTTTGTTCTTTGCTGTCCAGCATTGAATTTGGCTCTACAGGCTTTGCCATAGATACAATGTTCACAGAACTTTAATCTTTCCATTCTGCCCTCACATAACAGCTCCTGTTTTGCCAATTCAATCAATCCCTTCTTACTTACATGGCCCAACCTCATGTGCCATAACTCTGTTTTTGATAAAACTCTTCCGGTTGCAGTGGCTGCAGAGCCAATTACAACTTCACCATCAACAAAATAGAGGCCATTCTCCATAATTCCCCTCATGACAACCATGGAGTCTTTAACTACATTCAGTATTCCTTTTTCACCCTTGAACACATACCCTCTTTTATCAAATTCACCAAGAGAGATTAAATTTCTCTTCAACTCAGGTACATATCTGACCTCTGTGAGAATTCTTTTAGCCCCATCATGAAACTTGAACCTTATAGATCCAATTCCTTCAATTTTGCAAGGCTTGTTATCTCCAAGGAGTACTAACCCATCTGCTTGATCAGAAAATTGTTCAAACCATGATCTATTTGGTGTCATATGCCATGAACACCCTGAATACATTATCCATTTAGTTTCTGGATTCTTTTAAGACACCATTAGTGCCTCTGCAGATTCATAGCCATCATCTTGAACAATTGCAGCATTTCCCGAGTCCTTCTTCCTGTTGTTACTGCCACCATTTTTCTGCCTTTCAGGACAAACTTTCCTTGTATGACCCTCCTTTTTACAGTGATAACATCTGATTTTGAAGATGTTTCCTTCACCATTCTTCTGATTTTCTGGCTTTTGCTTCTTTTTATCAAATTTACTATCTTTCTTGAAGGTCTTGCCTCTTGCTGTCAGCCCTTCACCACTTGTAGAGGACTTCTTTTCTTTTCTTTCATTCATTCTTTTGAATTCAGAGCAGCTTGCACTTCATCAAGAGAAACAAAATCTCTTCCAAACAATAAAGTCTCTTTGAAATGAGAGTAACTCTTAGGCAAAGAGCACAACAATAACAAAGCTTGATCCTCATCATCAATAGTGACATCAATATTTTCAAGATCTAGAATCAGTTTATTAAACAAATCCAATTGTTCTCCTACTGATATATCTTCATGCATTTTAAACGAATACAAAGACTGCTTTAGGTAAAGACGATTAACTAAAGATTTGGTCATGTACAAACCTTCAAGCTTTGACCAAACCCCAGCAGCAGTTGTTTCCTTAGAGACTTGCCTTAGCACCTTGTCTCCGAGACTGAGGATAATTGCACTGTGTGCCTTCTGCAGTAGTGCTTTCTTATCCCCATCAGCCATCATCTTTTCAAGTTTGGTTTCTCCATCAAGTGCTTCCACCAGGCCCTGCTGAACAAGAAGAGCTCTCATCTTCATTCGCCATAGCCCAAAATCATTTTGCCCTGTGAATTTTTCAACCTCATACTTGGCCGAGCCCATTTCTTGAATCGAACTCAAAATCGCTCCACGCTCATCGCACCAATTTGTTGTGCCAAGATCAGATTATAATTCACAAAAGAATGAGTTTCTTGTATGAACAAGAATAAGCAAAATGCAAAAAAATGAAGAATAGAAAAAACTGCACTGTGCTCACAGCAGCCACTTTATTCAATCATTGCAGAATTTTCTAAGTACAAAACTCTCTCTCTAGTTACAGAAAAAACTCTCTTTTGATCTAAGCTATGCAGGAGAAGAAATAGAAGTACTATTTCTAGCCCAACTAACTCAACCAACTTAAAACTAATTAACTGTTACATGCTATTGTGGAAGCAAAGCTTCATGATGAATCAACAATGATTCAAAGGTGTTTTGATGATAACAATGATGACAACAAAAGTGATGAACAAAAAGCTCAAAAGATCAAAGAACATCTCAAGTGAATCAAGAACAAGTCAAGAGTTCAAGAATCAAGAAGAACGCAAGACTCAAGAAGAAAGCCTACAAACAAGAATCAAGATTCAAGATCTCAAGAATCAAGATCAAGATTCAAGAATGAAGAAAAGACTCAATCAAGATAAGTATTAAAAAGTTTTTTTCAAAACTTTGAATAGCACATGAGTTTTTGACAAAACCTTTACCAAAGAGTTTTTACTCTTTGGTAATCGATTACCAGTAGCAAAATGAGTTTGAAAAAGTTTTCAAACTGAATTTACAACGTTCCAAATATTTTCAAAAAGTTGTAATCGATTACAATGTTTTGTTAATCGATTACCAGTGCCCTTGAATGTTGAAATTCAAATTTAAATGTGAAGAGTCACATTGTTTCATTCAAAAGCTTTGTGTAATCGATTACACTTATTTGGTAATCGATTACCAGTGTTTGTTTCTGAAAAATCTAAAGATGTAACTCTTCAAAAAGGTTTTGACTCTTTCAAATGGGTTTTAAGTTTTTCTAAAAGATATAACTCTTCTGAATGACTTTCTTGACCATACATGAAGAGTCTATAAAAGCAAGGCTTTGTTTTGCATTTTTTAAAAAAATCAGATCAATCTTTCTAACAAACTCTTACAATCCTTTACAAGCCTTGAAATCTCTTTGAAGTTCTTCTTCTTCTTCTTTGTACCAAAAGCTTTATGAAGTTTTCTGGTTTTCCAAACCTTGAAAACTTGTGCTATTCATCTTTTCATTCTCTTCTCCCTTTTCCAAAAAGAATTCACCAAGGACTAACCGCCTGAATTCTTTTGGTGTCTCTCTTCTCCCTTTTCTAAAAGAACAAAGGACTAACCGCCTGAATTCTTTTGTGTCTCCCTTCTCCCTTGTCAAAGAATTCAAAATGACACAGTCTGAGAATTCTTTTGATTCTTCCCTTTCCCTTATACAAAAGTATTCAAAGGACTAACCGCCTGAGAACTCTTTTGTATCCCCATTCACAAAGTATCAAAGGTTTAACAGCCTGAGATCTTTGTCTCAACACATTGGAGGGTACATCCTTTGTGGTACAAGTAGAGGGTACATCTACTTGGGTTTGACTGAGAACAAGAGAGGGTACATCTCTTGTGAATCAGTTCTAGTGGAGGGTACATCCACTAGGTTCAAAGAGAACAAGGGAGGGTACATCCCTTGTGGATCTTTGCTTGTAAATGGATTTTTACAAGGTTGAAAGAAATCTTAAGGACCGCAGGTCGCTTAGGGACTGGATGTAGGCACGGGTTGTTACCGAACCAGTATAAAAACTCTTGTGTGTTTGTTTCCTTATTCCCTACTCTTTTACTTTCCGCTGTGCATTTAATTTCCACTTTTACTTTCTGTTAAGATTCTCTTCTACTCCTCATTCTCTTAACAATTTAGTAAAAGCCTTAAAAGAGAAATTTTTTAATTGGTAAAGGTTTATGAATAATTAATTCAACTCCCCCTCTTAATTATTCTGAGGTCACTCGATCCAACAGCTATAACAGAAAACAGAAAAATACAAGTTGGTAAAAAGCAAGAGAACTAACTAATGGTTGTTAATGAATCAACATACAACAATGATGAATTCAACGAGAAGACTTTACACTCCATTGCATGAGAGGGGGAGAGAGAGAATGAGTGAGATTTTATGAAGTCGAGATAGCATGTAGCATATGCAAGTGCGCAAGTTTTTTTATAATGAAGCTAATAGTGCATTTTCACATATATAACATTGAATATTCCTTAATATTAATTCTCATGAATTGAACTTGATACAGTAATTTAATTTGGAGAGTAGTGTAAAATTTATATGAATGGTGAGAACATGATATGCCACGCGTACTGGGGGATGAACAGAAATTAACAGTGGAAAATTTACCCAAGAAAAAGCTATTAGCTGAATAAATTATAACTGTAGTTTCAGTATTTTTTATTTATTTTTAATGGGCATTGGAGTAGGACCCTTGTGAACCTTCGTCCGGTAGCTAAGTAGCTTCTATTTATCATAAATATGTGCCAAATGACCATGTGACCACCACCATCCGGTGGCACTCTATGTGCAAGTATGTAAAAACTTCATACCTCTTGCTTACAAAATTACTGACGAAAATTGTTTTTTTCGTCGCTAATATTAAACGTCACAGAGATTTTAGTGACAAATTTTTAAAAATATGTAACATGTAAATTGTGTTGTCACTGATATTAATATTTTTTGTATTTGGAAACTCCAAAGAATGTAGAACATAGAGGTTTCCCAATTTAATAATTTGCTCAAATGAAATCTTACACCACCCACTGCATCCCCCCAGTTGAGTTTTGGACTTTCTTTTTATGTCTCCAAATGTGTATATAAGTTGACTTTGTCTCATTTAAGGGGAGAAGTGTCAAATTAAGACTAAAAAGACTCATTATTATATATATAAAAAAGGCATATTGTTCATGAGTTCTTGTATTGACATTCTCCCTATCACTCGACATAAAATTGGCTAATTAATCTATCTCTAATTAAATTCTCTGACAATGCTATTGCATGAAAATTTGGTAACGATAACTTTGTAGCTTATAATAATTATTAGACTCGAACTGAATCAGGATCAGTCAATATTTAAATTAATGTTAGAATACAGCGATCTTAAACAAAACAAAACAAAAAAAATGCTACGCTTCATGATTTGGTTTTTCACTCAAGCGAGCCTGTATTTATAACTACTAGACCTGTCTTTTTCCTATAATGAAGTCAAAATTGCGTTGTGACACAGTTCCCTTGCAGCAAAGCTTATTGGAGAGCTAGCTAGCAGGGACATGCAGCAGAATTGGTGGGTTCAATCCCTAACCATCCAAAAAATCTTCCATCCCCTCTTCCCCCTCCCCAACGAGTCAACGACCAACACAGTTTCCTTCAACAGACAGCTTAATACAATGCATTTTGGACTCATTATAGCTAGCACTGTATTTTCAGTTAGGCCCAAAGATTTGAAAATCCGTCGCAAAGGATCATTTTGGTAGAGGGGAGAGAAATTAATGAATGAAAATAGAAAATGTGAATATAAATAAATGAGAAGTAAAGTAAAAATTAAGGCTTAGTTTGGTAAAAGCGAAATAAGGAGGAAGGGGAAGAGATGGAAATAAGTTAGCGGGTTTTTGTTTGGTAGATATGATTAGGATGAAAATATTTTTAGAAATTATTAGACTCACCTGCACTAGTACTTTTTACCTATTTTAAGTATTTTTCTATTTCTCTTATTATCTCTTCTTGATTTCTGTTTCATCAAACACCTTCAATTTATTTTATTTTTTTACTTATTTTCACTCGTTCGGTTATATTTATCTACCATATTTTTCTCATCTTTACAAATAGGAAAAAATATGTTTGGTTGAAAAGAAATATATAGAAAAAATAAGGAGGTGGATAAAAATGTGAGAAATGGAGTGAAAAAAATATTAGTGGAACTCATCCTATTTTCACTTAACCAGATAATTAATATTATTTCCATTCTCCTTATTTTCACTTTCCCCCTCCTATTTTCCTCCTACAAAACAAGGTAAAAGGCTAAAAATACATGCAGGGAAACATGATGAATGGAAGGGTATAGAACGAAAACAATTAAATTGTCTTTCATTCCTCCGTCAGGAGAGAAAGGATTGGCACAAGCAAAAATCTTGTGAGACCCACAATTATCACAATCTATTCCATTTGGACGAAAATGGCAAGAAAACAAAGTTGTGTGATGATAAAAATATAAATATAATCTTATTTTTATTATATATATATATATATATATATATATATATATATATATATATATATTCTTCTAATTACTTTCTATACAATCAAACAACAGAAAAGAAAACTTTTGTCATTTTTCCTTTTATTATCAAATAATCTAAAACCATCCCATTTTCTCTTCTTTTTCTTTCACTTTCTTTAATTTTACTTTCTTTCTCAAACCAAACGAACAAAGATTGGGAAATTTAGTAATGGTTTGACCAAAAAGAAAATGGTGACACTACCTCCATTGATAATATAATTTTTTTTTTAAAAAGCTAGCTACTATTGTTAGAATAAGCCAATATTTTTATTGTACAACTAACTCTGCATTTGTTACTTGTATAAATAGGGAATTATTCCCCAATCAATAAGAGAGCTCATTTTCACAAATTTAACATGGTATCAGTTGTTAATTGCTCTCTCTGATGAACTCTCTCTTTCTTGCGATTCACAATTTTTCGCATTCTGCATGTTTTTTTTAATCTTGCGTGATTTGATTCTCTGAGTTTCTCTTTCAATTCTTCGTTCACGATCTCTGTGAATCTTTGATTACATTCTTTCAATGGCTTCTTTTGCTTCCACATCTTCTACTCCTTCACCCATAATGACTTCCACCGTTTCATCTGTTCAAGATTTCTCTAATCCTTATTTCATACACTCTAATGAAAATCCTTCGAGCAAGATTGTTACAACAGTGCTTGACGGATCGAATTACAACGGCTGGGCACAAGCGATGACCATGGTGTTCGAAATGAAGAAGAAATTAGGGTTTATTGACGGTACAATTCAGAAACCTAGTGATTTTGATCCTAATTTCGCTCAATGAAAACAATGCAACAACCTGAATCGATCTTGGATCAATCATTCTGTGACACCAGAAATTGCAACCAGCGTCATTTGGCTCACTCAAGCCTCTGATGTGTGGAATGCACTGCGCAATCGATTTTCTCAAGGCGACAACATTCGAATTCTTCAAATACATTATGATCTTTATTCTTTGAAGCAAGGTGATCTCTCGATCACAAATTACTTCACTAAGGTCAAGATTCTCTGGGACGAACTTTGCAATTTCAGGCCGATACCTTCATGTGAGTCTTCACCCACTGGTTCATGCAAATCAGTTGTGGCTATGTAGAAATATCGAGACATTGATAGTGTCTTGTGTTTCCTTTAAGGCCTCAATGATCCTTATAACCAGGCTAGGTCTCAAATCCTTATGCTTGATCCCTTGCCTTCTCTTGACAAGGTTTTCTCCATCATCATACAACAAGAAAGGCATATGAATTTGGCAATTCTTCCCACTCCTACTGTTGTGTTAGTTGTGCAGTCTGCACCTTCATTTACTACTACCTCTCCAGGTCATGGCAGAGGATACTCTAAACAAGGACAATCTCGCCATTGCACACATTGTGGCAGAAAATATCACACAGTTGATACTTGCTTTGCAAAACATGGTTATCCTCCTGGTTGGAAGTCCAAGAAGGCATTTGTTAATCAGATTTCTGCTACAGCTTCCTCATCTGAAGAACTGAATTCATCTGCTATTTCTGAGGAATTTTCTGGTCTCTCCAAAGGTCAACTCGCTAATTTGATTGCTCTGCTTCCTAATGCAAAGCCTACTGCCACTGTTGTGAGCTCATCAAATTTGGTCAGCTCTCACAATATCTCTGTTCAACCATCTTCAGGTACAACTCCTTGGCTTTTAGATTCTGGTGCTACAGATCACTTTACATGTTCACTACACTGGTTTTCCTCTTTTCAATCCATTAAACCAGTTCCTGTTTCTTTGCCAAATGGAAAAACTATTGTGGCTTTCTATAAGGGCACCATTGTTCTAACCGATTCTTTGATATTGCACAATGTTCTTTATGTTGAACATTTTTATATGAATATCATTTCTGTGACCAAACTCACCAAAGCTCTTGATTGTAGAGCTGTCTTCACCCATAATTTGTGTTTTTTGCAGATGAATACATGTCTGAAGATGATTGGTACTACTAAGGAATTCAAAGGTCTTTACTATTTGATTCTTCCTGAGCATTTTAATTGTCAGACAGTTTCTCAATTACACAATGTAAACACCACTACTAGTCATATTTCCACTCATGATGTGTGGCATTATAGATTAGGTCACCCTTCTCATTCTTGTTACAAAATTCTACAACAATTCCATTGCAATATTCCCACATATATCAATAAAGTGTGTGATACTTGTCACTTGTCCAAACAAAAGCATTTATCTTTTAATTCCAGCACAACATTAATTGAGTCTACATTTGATTTAATACATGTTGACATTTGGGGGCCTTATGCCACTCCTTCCATTCTAGGTCACAAATACTTTCTTACCATAGTTGATGAGAAACCTAAGTATACTTGGCTTAAACTCATGAAAACTAAAGCTGAAACCAGACAATATCTTATTGATTTTATTGCTTTAGTTGAAACTCAATTTCATTAAGTAATTAAAATCATTAGGAGTGATAATGGTCTTGAGTTTGCCATGCCTTCATTTTTCCAATCTAAAGGCATCATTCATCAAACATCATGAGTTGAAACTCCTCAACAAAATGGTTTAGTTGAGAGAACGCATCAACACATTCTTAACATTGCTAGATCTTTCATGTTTCAATCTCACCTACCTATATGTTTTTGGTCCTTTTCAGTAACACATGCTGCCCACACCATTCTTAAAAAATCACTCTCCTCATTTTCATGTTTACCATGCTCATCTTGATCTGAGTAATCTTAGTTTTTGGTACACTTTGCTTTGCTTCCACTCTTCAAGCCCATAGGACTAAGTTTCAGCCTAGAGCCAAGAAATGCATATACCTCGGTCATTCCTTTGGTACCAAGGGTTTCTTACTCTTTGATATGCATACTAGAGAAATATTTGTGTCTAGACATGTTATTTTCTATGAGACTATTTTTCCTTATCATGACCATACATCTTCTTTCTCTGTTGACTCTATTTTCCCACTCAATCTTCCTATTATTGACATCAATTCTGATGTTGTCCATTCTGCTCCAGTCTCTTCCATTCCCTTAACCGAGTCTAACTCTTCTGGTACAGAGGCACCCATTGTTGTATCATCCTCCATTGATGATCACTCTATATCAGCCCCTTCTTCTCCTGTTTCAGCCTCATTGCCTGCTGATTCTGCAGCTTCAAATGCAGTCCTTGTAGATTATGTTTTTCCTGCAGCTAATGCAGCCCCTGCCCCAACCAGATTTTCTACTAGAATCAAAACTACTCCTAAATACCTGAATGAATACAAATGTAATGTACTTAATTCCATGGGCAATGCACATCATCTTTCAGGTACACCTTATCCCCTCACAGATTTTACCTCTTTTACTCATTTATCTTCTCCTCACACTGCATATTTACTTTCTTTGTCCACTGTCCCTGAGCCTCAGACATATACTCAAGCTGTGAAACATGCTTGTTGGAGAGATGCTAAGGACAAAGAAATTGCAGCCTTGGAAAGTAACAAAACCTGGACTCTTACTGCCTTGCCTTTTGGTAAAAATCCTATTGGTTCTAAATGGTTTTATAAGATCAAGAGGAAAACAGATGGAAGTATAGAGAGGTATAAGGCTCGTTTGGTTGCCAAGGGATATACGTAACTTGAGGGTGTTGATTACAGTGAGACCTTTTCTCCGGTTGTTAAACTTACAACGGTTCGACTAGTTCTTGCCTTAGCAGCAGCTAAAAATTGGTTTTTACATCAACTCGATGTAAATAACGCATTTTTGCATGGTGATCTACATGAAGATGTCTACATGATAGTGCCACCTGGTTTTAAAACTCCTAAAGAAGTTTTAGTGTGCAAGCTTCAAAAGTCTCTTTACGATTTGAAGCAAGCAAGCAGGCAGTGGAATGCCAAACTTACTGCCGCACTGCTGTTTTTGGGGTACCACCAGTCTTCTTCTAATCATTCTATGTTTGTTAAGACCCAAGACAAGTTGATTACTATTCTCTTGGTCTATGTGGATGACATAGTCGTGACTGGGAACAATTTGGATGAAATTGTGGCTATTAAAGCCTTTCTGGATCAGAAATTCAAAATTAAGGACCTCGGATCTCTTAAATTCTTTTTAGGCCTGGAGGTTGCTCGGTCAAAATCAGGCATAGTGTTGTCTCAAAGAAAATATGCACTTGAATTGTTGGATGATGCTGGTCTTTTGGGCTGCAAACCAGCCTCGGTTCCCATGATTTCTAATTTTAAACCCGAGATTTCTGCTAATACTCTACTGCCCCGATCCAACAAGCTATAAAAGACTCATTGGGAGGCTTATCTACCTTACCAATACTCGGCCAGATCTGTGTTTTTCTGTGCATAAACTCAGCCAATACCTTGATTCTCCTTATCAAAGTCATTATGATGCAGCACTTCATATACTTAGGTATGTCAAGGGCTGTCCAGGGAAAGGTCTTTTCTTCTCTTCCACTAAAGATCTTAAGCTCACGACCTTCTGTGATTCGGACTGGGCAGCTTGTTCGGATACCAGAAAATCTATAACTGGTTATTGTGTATTTCTTGGTCCTTCTTTGATTTCATGGAAGTCTAAGAAGCAACCTACAGTCTCAAGAAGTTCAAGTAAAGTTGAGTATAGAGCATTCACAAATACTGCATGTGAAGTTCAGTGGCTGCAGTACCTTCTAATTGATTTACATCATTCTGCATCTCTCCCAATTTACTTATATTGCGACAATCAATCCGCCATCAAAATTGCCCAAAATCCAACTTTCCATGAAAGGACCAAGCACATAGAGATTGGTTATCACTTAATTAGAGAGAAAGTACAAAATGGAATCATTCATCTCATGCCTATTGCCTCCAAGGATCAATTGGTTGATATTCACACCAAGACTGTTCCATTTCCTAGCTTTTCCACTCTTTTTTCTAAGCTGAATATGGTTGATATCCATAATCCAGCTTGAGGGGGGCTGTTGGAATAAGCTAATATTTTTATTGTACAACTAACTCTGCATTTGTTACTTGTATAAATAGGGAATTATTCCCCAATCAATAAAAGAGCTCATTTTTACAAATCTAACAACTATTTCAAGATAATTAACTTTTATGATAATAGATTTAAGGAATTGAACGTTGAGGATAGTTAACCGTCAACAATGTCAATGTAAGGAATGAAATCACACAGGTAACGATCCAATAATATCCTAATACTACACTATTTAAAAGAAAGCAATGACAACATTGGAGTGTCATCACCCCGTAGGCCCCTACAATTCTATGCCAGCAACACTTAGAACAGTAACTAATTATCATACACAAACTATTCACGCGCGCACACACACAAGTTACCATACTCAAAGTAGAAAGTTGATTCTCATAATTTATTTGTTAAACATTATCTAGCTATCATATGATTATTTGAAAATTGGGTTATTATAAGCATAGACTCATTTTTCCTTTCAACTCAATTTCACATTATTTTCTTTTATTATCTTTCTTTCTTAATTATTATCTCATCACTTATCATATTTATATATTTTTTTCTATTTATTTTATCTCTCTCTTTCCTCCAACATCAATTTACTCCCAAAATGAGATGGACAATTAATCAGCAATTTTCTTGAAAATCATATTGCATGATTGGTTTCAATTATCATTTTGTCTTAGAAAAAGGGAGCGTTAGGCACAACAAAAGAAAGAGGAAATCGGGCAAGACACAAGAGGTAACGGTGTAAAGAATCTTGACTGGCAGAGGTACAGAACTGATAGCTTGCTTTTGAAGTATATATAGCAGAACGTGCAGTGCAGATGGTTCCATCCATGCATGAGCAGAAAATAATAGCAAGAAAAATAAACACCATCCCACCACAATTATTGTTCAATTAACAAAATGAGTACATGTCTCACGTGGACAAATCTTATTTGTATTATAGCACTAACAGAATTTGGGTCAGTTTAAAAGGTATAATGTAAGATATATATATATATATATATATATATATATCGAGTTAGCCTATGTTGGTGTAACAATTTATATACTAGAAATTATATTATTAATATAAATATTGCGAATTTACAGTATTAGTATAGTACATAATATTAACACACAATTTTTTTGGTGTAAAATTAATATATATATATATATATATATATATATATATATATATATATATATATAAAAATTGATAATCATACTGCTAGTATTATGAAAATTGATAAATGGTATGAATTGGTTGTTGAGGAAAACTTGTGAAAGCTAAACAATAACAGTTCCATATATAGTAATTTTTACCGAACCTCACAATTCTCATGTTCTCATATTCTTCATATAGCTTTATAACTTATAGTTGACATTTTATTGTTTTCTTTACCATATTTAAACTTAATATTTTAATAAAATTTCCCTTTTATCTTTTTCTTTTATTTTACATTGTGATAATAGAATAAAATATAGTAAAAGCTATTCTACATACCTTTTAATTATTGTAATATCCTTTGTTACTATTACTATATTAAACTATTTATTATATTACAGAGGTGCGGCACTCGGGACTTAAGGCTAGAAGATGTCCAAAAAATAAAAAAGTAAAAGTCTATATAATTGTGCAATGATTTTCTCTATATTATATTATTTTTATAAATAAATTAAGATTATTATCTCAAATCATGTCTCTTTTTTTATTCAAACAATTTAAATATACAATGCTATTAAAAAAAAACTCTTGTCAGCTGAAAAAACATTATAGTTAATGCATGCATGCAATGTCCTGATAGAAGTTATATATATATATATATATATATATATATAGGATATACTATTTTAGATTCTTTTATCCTAATTGTTATGTTTTTTATTTTTTATTTGTGTTATATCTAAGAAAATACTATAAAAAGAATATAAATTGAACAAAAAATCCAAAATAACAAAACATATATATAATTTATCTATACGATTGAATTGAATGAGTTTTTACTTGAAATTGAATAAATTATCATTTTAATTCCTGAAATTATGAAACATTGTCATAATAGTGTCTGAAATTAGAAAAATATTAGGGACTATATATATATATATATATATATATATATATATATATATATATATATATATATATATATATATATACTGTTAAGGACTATAACAATAATAAGTTATACATGTCAGGTGGAGCTAAAGTTGTGTCATAGTTTCAATTTTAGGGATTTATTTGATATCTTTCTAATTTTAAGGATTATTGTGATAATGTTTCACAAATTTATGAGCCTGATTGTTCTGACTCTTTCTCACCCTCTCATTATTTTAATGCTCCACATACCCATGGTGAAACCCATATTAGGATAAGAGAGATTCAATAAAAAAAATAAAATTTATCTAACAATAAAATGGTTTAACACTCAAGTTTAATCAAGATCTGAAGTTTGATTTTTAGATTTAGACAAAAAATTACAATTTAAAATTTTTATCCCAAAATAAACCAATATATCCAATAAGAAAAAAGTTAATTGATCTTTGATATATTAGTTAGTTAACTTGGCTGATTAGCTCGAAAAAATCACAGCTAAGCTATACAGTTAAGTTGTAATTAACAACTAACTAATGAGCAAAGTTAACTAACTAACTAATCTGTCAAGAGTGGAGGGTCAATTAACGGATTAAGAAGAAGAAGAAGAAAAAGAAATATAAATTTAACATTTGTTAAGAAAGAGAATATGCAGTATCCAGAGTGGGCATGAGTGATGAACATGAGAGCATGACACTATACCCAGGAAGCAAGCTGATCAGGTGCTGCAGGCTGCCATACCCTCCCCTCTAGTCCCCCTACGCATCAACTTTGCAGGCTGCTTACGTGGCAAATCAAAGAGTGAATGATTGGATTTGGATGCTCTTTCGTTTCAAGCAACAGGGCTCTGCAGGGTTTCGTAAGCCCGAACCCTAGGCTTTATTTTTGTCGCCTCTCACAATCACAATTAAAATAAATGGGTCCCCCCTATCTCCTCATTGAGCAATAGCATAGCTGCATGTCCTTCTCTAACATATATTGTAACATCTGATCAACGGACACGATTCCATTGATGACATTGATTCATCACAACTTCAAGTTGACATTTTATCTCACTCACCCAATTCTTCAGGCATCGGATCACACAATTTGTAAAGCATAATCACAAAAGGGGTCCTAAGTCCTAACAAACAACACGTTCATGAAAGTCAACTTGCTTTTTCTTCATGAAACATACTAGTAGCAATTTGCCAATTTCTCTCTATCTGTATAAAAAAAATCATAAATTTCAATTAATAAAAGAGAATATGTTAGAAAATATGTTTTTAACAATTCTCATATATATATATATATATATATATATGCTTAATTTCTAAAACAGAATAAAGCAATATTCTCAATTTAATGAATTTCTTTTTACTATCCTTTTTTTTTCACATATGGGGTGCTGGGAGAGGAATCAATGATTAGTTTACAAAAAAAGTCATGTATTACACACGTACTCCATTGATAGCAACAAAATTAATTAACAATTAAGTAATTATTTGATATTAGGCGCATCTAAATGTATTGTCAAGTTAGAAAGAAGGGATTGTACGATGGACAGGGCCAAGCCAACTTTAAGGGGCTGCAATGGAGTGTGTCATAGTTTGATTCGATGACGATCATTGTAATGGGGTCACCTGAGATACAATATCCACCAAAAAGCTTAGGATGTCAAATGAGCAGCGCTCAAATTCAAATTTGCTGCTGGTGGGTAAGGGTCACTGTAAAGAGATAGCAGATATCCAATGTGGGGGACTTTGTCCCATGATGGTGTTCGTCCGGGACCCAATTCAATCACAAATTACAATCCCTTATTTTTGTATGGTACCCTCTAGCTTTGGATTATTACTATTACTATAGTCATAAATATATGTATGTTCAAACTTAACCATTGATATTATGAGTAAGTATATCATTCTCTAAATAAATTTGTTTCTATAGTATAATAATTGTTAATACATTATTTTTTATTATATTGAAAACTGGTGTTTTAATATTTTGATTATCAAAAAATGAAGATCATACATAAATAGTGAAGATCAAAGATCAAAATCATCGATAGTAAAAATTAAAGATAAAACTATCAATAATAGAGATCGAAGATTAAAATCATCAATGGTAGAAATTAAAAATCGAAGTCATTGACAGTGAAAATTTGAAAACAAAGTCATCAATAGTAAAAATTGAAGACCAAAATCATAGGCGATGAAAATTTAGCAAAAGTTTGCAGTGGTTAGGGAAATTATAATTTATATTCTATAAATATAGAACTTGTATGTTGTAATAAAGATTGAAATTTGTAAACACTCTCATATCCTAAGTCTCCATGATACTCACGAATCAACATGTTAGTATAATGTTTTCAATCATTTCTTCTTTCTTTAATAGAGTAAATCCTTTCAATGACATCTTCTCCTTTCAATATCTCTTTCTTCTTCCTATTATACCTTCCTCTTTCGATGTTCCATTCTTCTTTCTATAACATTTTTAATTTAATGCATATTATTAGTTTGTTCGATTATACTTGCAATCATATATTTTAGATTGTTCTGAACATTCAAAATTTAATACATTAGCCCATAATAAAGGACATACGGAGATGATACAAAATCTCCAAAAAAAAAATTGTCTTCTTCCTCAAATTTCTATAAAATTATATTTATTGACGAAAATATATTTAAAGTTTATCGTCAATCCATTTCAATGAGAAAGTACAATCCCTTGTTTTGGTATCCTATTGCTTTGGTTATTACTATAGTCATAAATATATTCAAACTTAACCATTGATTATGAACAGTAAGTATATCATTCGATCTCTAAATAAGTTTATCTAGTAATAAGTATTTAATTTTCTCCTGGTGTGACCCAAAAGAGGAATGCCTGTGTGAGTCAGAAGAATCAAAGGGGGATTTCATTGGTGGCTGGAAAATATCCGGCAGTGTGTGGGAGGGAAAATGAAGAGGAATTAAGGAATTCTAAAAACAATCTTAATTTAAAACTATATGCTGTTTGTTTTAAATTATTTCTTAATTTAGAATATTAAAATTATTAATTGTATTTTTAAATTTTATTGTTATCTTTCCATATATTTATTTAGTAAAATAAAATATAATCAACATAATTGAATAAACTTAGTATGATGATTGTTTAATTACTTTTATATGTAACCCTAAAGTTATGATTATTTTGAAATGGACGAAGTAGTACATATTTCCTGTAGTATTTGTTGGAATGGTTTGTCGGTCATTAATTGGGTAATAGAGAAACTTAATGATGATAAGTAAGAAAGTAAGGGGGAATTGGTTTTAAGCAGAAATAATTAAAGGAAGTACCTTTCTAGTTTCTAGCAGCAGAATGTCCTTGCCAATTTTTTTAGTGAAATACCATTTTATTCAGAAAAAAAGGATTTATCGCGTTATTTATTGTCTCTGAATAATTTTTTTTAAAAAAATATTATTCCTAAAGAACTAAATTTATAAACATTTTTCTCTTTCAAAAACAAAAAAACAATGATTTTGTTTTTCAAATATTAATGTGATTGATTCTAAATTTTTCAGGATTCAAAGTGATATATTTTAATCTTAATTTTAATCATTGTATTATTTTCATCAAAATGCCCACAGGGTGTCTTGCATTTTAGAGATTCGGTAATACCTTTTATGTGGGGCAATGCTAATACTATCACTTATTACTAATCTCTTTTTTATTTTGACGAATTACTTATCTCTGTTAGAAACGTTTAAATTATGTTTTTTTTTCTCTTTTTAAAAAAAATTAAATGTATACTTTTTTATTACATTTAAAAGTCACGAGTGAGCGAGTTTCTTATAGATATATTTTCTTTATAATTTTTACCATCATTAGTAATTAAAGTTGAACACTTTATCTTAAGACTTCAGAAAAAAGAAATGAGGCTTTAAATTTTCTTTATATTGAATTTGAAATTTTACTAATTCTTGGTGTTATCTTCTGAGTTTCAAAGTTGATAGTAATAACTTAACCCTAACTACAAATGATGGTAAGAATAATAAAAGAGAAAAAAAGGTTATAGGTATAAAAAGTTTTATACAATCATTCAATCACAATCTATCCTATATAATAAGTTTATTAATTTTTAAAATAATTATCTTAAAATAATTCAAACAATTATTTATGATTGGATGATAATATAAAATTATCTTACATTGACGACTGTCAATGTATAAACATTAAACTCAAAAAGAAAAAAAAAACATTTTTAATTTTTTGGTATATGTTAAAGGGGATTACAATGTAATTTAAAAATTTATCAAGGGACAGATTGTAATCACTATCCACTCATGTATAATAAATTTAAATGCTTATTCTTGAATTTGGCCATTAACCTTAAGAACCTGAACTCCATCAATATGGACAAGAGATACACCTTTTTCTTGATGGCTTCCAAAGTCCAAGACAAAACGGGCCAACTCACCAACTTATATGCTAAAACATTAGAAAATGGAAATTGATAGGGATTTTCTTCATGTATCTGCCATATTTTTTTATGTTTAATATACATTATATTTTTTTAGTAATAATTAATTTTGTAATAATTAATTTTGATCTAATAATATATTTTTTTTATGTATATACCTAGCAAGCATGACTTTTCAATTTACAAGGCCCAATTGGAGTTTTCAATCTGTAAGCAGGGCCCAAAATGAAATATCTAATTCAAATCATCACCACGTCTATTCAGGATTTTCTCAATCTCCTTCAACAGTTGCACTATATTTGCAGTTTACACGTCTGAATGCACATTTTGAATTTATGAAAGAAAACTGAATCGAAGCATGTCGACCCAGATATTTTCATTATTTTGTTGTAGGTTTATCGTACTCCACCAACTATAATGTAATTAGAAATGCAACTACTTTTTTTATCATAATTTTTATCATTATATATAAAATTCATGAGTTTCATTGAAACAAATATGTCTTACTTTTTATTGAGTGTGTCGTCTTACTTCATGACAAGTAGTACTTAACATTTCTGTATCATAAATAACACCTTGAATAAAATTCATATAACTTTGTCTCTGTTCCAAACAAATATTTATATAGGTAAATAATCGTAAAATCATATTCAAGAATTCAACTTTGATCAAGTTCAAATTTGTATTGAATGCTCTTTTTAAGTTCACGGGGACAAGTGGGTTGTTACGGATCAGATAACGATCTTGACTTTGAAATTTTTTTGTTTTATATGATAAAATTAGAAACATAAATTTAAAATTATGAGTCATATAACATCTACTCTTGCATTATTATAAATTTAAAAATATAACTTCAAGAGGGAAATTTTTATTCTTCTCATTGTCTTAATAAACATTCTTGTTATTTTTCTTTTTCTCTTCTTTGAATGATATATTTCATACATTACCTCCGTGACTAGTAAAATAATTCCCCTCTTAATTGTACTAAATTACCTTTCTTTTATCTTTGTGTGTATGATTCTCATCACTTATCATTACCAATTTGCTCTTTATTTTTAAATTGAATTTCAATATTTTTTTAACGAAGCTTTAATGATTAAAAATACCTTATATTACAATTTAAATTATTTATTATAAACTCAAAATGTAATTTACATATTAAAAGAATATTTATTATGAATTTCAATTATATTTTTACAATTAAACTAAACGTAGTGCATTTACTTATCTAATCACATAGATGTTGGGTAATCAACGCTCCCATAAATAAAATTATTCACCCCCATAAAGGATCATGGGAACAGAACAAAGATTACACGGTAGGAAAAATAATAACAAACACAAGAATTTAAGAAGATTCGACCCCTATTGCCTACGTCCACAGAACCGTTTCAAAAAGTATTTCAATATCACAAAAATGATTACAAGATTGTAGCTCACCCCAAATAGTGTCTCACTCTACAAACCCGAGTACCCCACTCAATGATTACAAAAAATGATAACACTCTCACACAAAGATACTTTTCTCTCAACAAAGTGACTTTATTTCACAATCTCTCTTCTTACACACTCTCTCTTCATGGGCTATGATTCTCCACTAATTCTCTTATCTATTTATAGTGAAGATTGTCCCACCAACTATAATAAATAAGTCATCTTGAAAGTTGAAACAAAAACAACTTCTAATGCATCCATTCAACTAAGGTTCATCTATTAAAATGCAATCTTTCACTTTACATTTAAGTCACCTAAATTTCAATGATAAAAATCCAATTCCCAATATGCATGCACCTTATCTTTTGGCTTGAAACTATACAATTCTCCCCCTCAATTCAAAGGAGAAATAAACTTCAATCAATTTGAAAGTGAACAAACTCCCCTCCAACGGAAGAATCTCTCAACACTTCCACAACATTAGAAAATTTCACTTTCTTCTTCACTTTGCTATAATGGTTCTTCTTCAAGACTTGACCATCCAAATAACAAATGTTACCTTTATTTTTCTGTCCTCGCAACACCAAGTGTCTCTCCTCTTGTACACCTTGCATCCCCACTTTGAACTAACATATTTGTACCATTGTGATGCCATCTCCCCCATAGAAATCATATTGACAACAACAAAAGGTATAAATCTCACATTTGAGAAAGTTCGAATGACACCATCATGGAGCTTCATCTTCACGCTCCATATGCCTTCAACCTTTATTTTTTCATCATTCCCTAACTTGAAATGATCGAATTCTCCATCGATTTTTAAAGTATCAAACATCTCTCGATATCTGCAAATGTGCTTTGAGACAGTAGAATCCATCACCCATTTTGTTTTAGCAACCTCATTATTTGTTGCCAAAATCACATCATCTTCAACACTTTTTACTACATTAGCTTGGGAGTTGCCGCCATCTTTGTTCATATCTCTTAATTTCTTCAAGTCCTCCTTCATTTGTTTGCACCTCACTTGCACATGACTATTCTCACCACAATAGTAACATTGAATGTTACTCATATCTCGTTGCGGGCATGATTGCGATTTTGATCTTCCTCTTGGACCATCATATCTCCTTGAATGATTCCTCCCTCGCTCAGACTCCACCACAACTATTGCATTGTGTTTATCATCAACATTTTCAGTTCTCATCATTCTCTCATTTTTCTCTAAGAGCGACAATCACCTCTTCCAAATTCAAAGTTGATATCCCCACAAGCAACGTTTGAACCAAAGCTTTGAAGGACCTTGGTAGTGAGGCCAACAACAACAGTGCATGCTCCTCATCAGAGAGTTTATCATTTGCATTCAACAATTGACTTACTAACTGATTGAACTTGTTGATGTGGCCATGAAGATCTCCTCTCATCTCTATTTTGAGTTGATACAACTCCATCTTCAAACAAAGGCGATTGGTTAGCGACTTTGACTCGTAAATATTCTCGAGCTTCTCCCACAAGGCCTTCGGTGTTGTCTCCTTCAACACGTTGTGTTTTATCTCGGGAGCAAGAGCTAACCGAATCGTGTTCACAACCCTCCTTTGGATCTTAGTCCACTCGATTTCATTTATAGAAGCCGGTCTTTCATCTTCTAACGCTTGATCAAGACGTTGCTGCACCAAAAGGTCTTGAATAGTACTTTATCAAATCATAAAATTTATTTTTTTCCATCAAACAACGATATCTCGAACCTTTGTGTGCTTCCATCCATAGCTCTAATACCACTGTTGTGTAATCAACACTCCCACAAATAAAATTACTCACCCCCACAAAGGATCGTGAGAACACAACAAATATTACACCATAGGAAAAATAATAACAAACACAAGAATTTAACATGGTTCGATACCTTTTGCTTACGTCAACGGAATCGTCTCAAAAAGTATTTCATTATCACAAAAATGATTACAAGATTGTAGCCCACCCTAAATAGTGTATCACTGTACTAACCCGAGTACCCCACTCAATGGTTACAATAAATGATAACACTCTCACACAAAGACACTTTTCTCTCAACAAAGTGACTTTGTTTCACAATCTCTCTTCTCACACACTCTCTCTTCATGTAATGTGATTCTCCACTAATTCTCTTCTCTATTTATAGTGAAGATTGTCATTAACTATGATAAATAAGCTCTCTTAGAAGTTGATATAAAAATAACTTCTAATGTATCTATTTAATTAAGGTTCATATAGTAAAATGTAATATTTCGCTTTGCATTTAAATCACCTAAATCTTAGTGATAAAAATCAAATTTTCAATATACATATACCCTATCTTTTGACTTAAAACTCTACAGACAAATAATCAACAATACACACAATATTTCCTTCATAACAAATTATAACACAATTTTGAAATTAGGAGCCAAAACACTTAAAATTACCAGTAATGTAGTTATTTATGTTTTTAACCATGTATAATTTGCAACACACACAATTTACTAGACACAATTAATTTACACATGCATGCATATACGCATACAGGTGCACCTTACAAAAAGCAAAAACAAAAAAGTCCTTATCAATAATACACATACACGAGCATAGAAACACATACGTACATATGAGATTAATTTATGAGAAAAAAAATTATGCATACAGTCATTTAATTATAACTTATCCTACATGCTAAGTTAATTAACTTTTAAATTAATTATTTTAAAACTATTCAAATGATAATATGTGATTTGATGATCATATAAAATTATTTAAGATGAATTTATACATGTTTAAGTTATGTTAACTCTTCCTTAAAAAAAGTTATGTTAACTCTTACACACGACTAGAAAACTATTTTATTACACTTTATAAGTTATATAAACTCTTATATAGGCAATAATTTGATCAAAAAATAAATTAAAGGTATTTATAAAATAAGGCGGGATCAACCTGACATTTTAACATAATATATCATAGTTAAATCTTAGATTAAAAGAAATATAAAACTTAAATTAAGGTATATTTTATTATATATTTTTTAAAATAAATAATTTTAAATATAAATATAATATCATGTTATATAAAATATTCTATTAAACAAAAAGTTTTATTATTAATATACAACTGTTCAAAAAATGTGAATCTTTTAAGAGAATATTAGATCTTGCATCTAACAAGAATAAGTTATCAATAAGTACTAAGTTCAAGTAAAATTGAGTTTGGATTTCTTAATTAAGTAAAATTTTGAATTCAAACTTTATAAATAAAAAAATATGATTAAAAAATGAATTCATTAAAAATATTAGTCAAATATTAATCATAAATAAACCTATAATCCTAAAAAACAAGGTTAGATTTGTCCATAGATTTACACAGGACAAAGAGGCATATTAATGTTGAATACGCGGTTCGCGGCATAACCCGTTTGCAAATCAAATATCCGTAATAGTGCACTCCAAAGTTACTGCACCAGATGCGACCAATTGAAATCATCAAATCCTTTTCTTCACCCTTTTCCTCTCCACACCCATTGTCTCCATCAACACCAAGTGTGACTGTGAAGCAAATTTGGTTTTGGTGAGATGTGCAAAGCAAACCCCACATAAAAAAAAAAAAAAAAACTGCGTATAACCCTTCATTTTCTATGCACAACTTGTCTTAATTAGAAAATTCGGCATAAATCGCTTCTATTCGCAACATGCATTGAACAAAATCCACGGCTCTTTTGAGGTCAGCTCCACCAGTAACATCCTTTCTGTATTTATTAATCTCATTCTTGACTTGCTAACTGACCGACATGAAGACTTAACCCCCAGATATGTATAGTCTATAGGTCCATAATCTTTTCATTCTCATCAAGTATTTTCTTTTTAACGATTGATGACTATTTGAGAAAATCAAGGGTTGCTGGTTACATATTGTAACTGCACAAATGATATATATACTGATACTTCAATTTGAAGAAACCTCAAGATGTCAATGTAGTTTATTCTATATATTTTATCTCATAAGTTGCTGAGCTGGTAGTCTATTTGAAACTAAACAATTATTTTATTATCTATCCTTGGTCTTTATGATAGAATCAGGTCTCCTTGGTCTTTATGATAGAATCACTTAGACCTGAGATGTGGTGGTTTATCCTTTGACAAATGTTAGTGGTTCGAGTTCATATGTTTTTAATATTAAGCATTTTATTTTAATTTATTGATGATATAAAAAATTTATACAATTTAAATGACAAAGTGTTTGGTTTTTATAAGGTTTTAAGTTTAAATTTTGTGAATGAAAAAATAAACATTAAAAGCTTTACTTCTTTTTAAATAGGTTCAGCCAACTCAAATTAATTGAAGTTGAAGGTAATTTATGGATATAAAAAAATTCAGACAAAAAATTATATACAGTAAAAAAAAGATAAAAAATTATGCAATATAATCATGTAACAATATATTAATACATTATTTAAAAATATTCAAAAGATTTATAACTTAATTTAAAAATTAAATACGTAAATTATTATAAATTTTTTATTACTTGTCTTTGATTCTTTTATGGATAAAAACCATTACTTAAAAATTATAAACTCATATGGTGAAAGTATACTGAATCTTTTTTAATCATATATATATATTAACGATATAACAACACATGAGTGAAGGTCTGACATATAATACTTAAAAATACACTCGATTCTTCCTCCCCTCGATGAATGTTATCGATCCTAGACTCCTTAGGTTGTTGTTTGGAGGGCTTAAGAGCCCAAAAATAAAAGACTAAACAAGGGCCCTATACAAAAAGACAACCAGATCATAAAGCTTATATATAAAGCTTTAATTAGACAAGAATAGAGGTAGTGTTAACTTCCTTTATTTTGAGTTTTCCCTTTACTTAAATGGATTGGTTATTTATGGAAATAGAATTTCAAGTTTTTTATATATAAAAAAATCACTCTTTTAGCCTTTTTATGAAGAAAACTTTGAAGATGGAATTTTCACAAAATTTAGTTTTTGAAGCTCTTGACTTCTACTTTAACTTTCCAATCTTTATTTCAAATCTTAAGATTCAAGAATACATTATCCAAAAAAAAAATTACTTTAAAGCAACCACTAAGTTAAAAAAATATTACATAATTGGCAAGCAGTTTTAATTTTAATTTTTAACTTTAAAGTATATTTTAACCTCTTAAACATAAATCAAATGCTACCTAAATATACATAAATTATTTTAAAATATATATTATGTAATATATTACTCATCTTATTAATTATGAATTAGTTTTTTAATCCACATAATTCTAGTCTTTGACTTTCTGGGTGGAACCCCAGGACATCCTCATAAGTTTTGGTCATTTGAATTCATATGAGATTAATTTTTAATTTATTACTTAGTCACACTTAAAGTTTGTCATCTTTTTTTTAAAGATGTATTGTGTGAGAATATGTTTTCAATTAAGTTACAACCATTGAATTAATTATGTGCTTAAAAGCAAAAAATTTAGTTGAATCCCATATTCCCTTTGCTTAAGTAAAAGGCCAGCTCTCTTAAAAAACAAAACAAAAAAATGTAAAAGGCTAGCTGCTGTAAAAAATAAGTAAAAAGCTGGCTAGAAGCTATTTAATGAGACATACGACTTAGTAAAGTTGTTAAGGAATCCTGATGATCATGCAGTTATGAATTATGATCACTTGATAAGCATTTATTAACCGTTGATTTTTATCAAGTGCAGGACTAAAGCTGGTTGCTGATTAGAAAAAAAAATATTTAAATTGTACATACAAAAATTTAAGCCCTGTCAATCCCAATTACAGTCCTCAACTTTCCAAATTTGGAAAGCACCATACAAAACTTTTTTTAACTTTTTATTCATGGAAAATACAATTGGGTTAATTGCCTGCAAGTTGGTACGTTAATTTGCTCCCCCATATGTGATAGGTCAAGAAGCAATGATATACCAATTCAATTTTTTTAAGTGCATGCACTTAAACCTCATCCGATGCTCCAACATGTGGACCTATTGAATATGACTCCTCTAAGCTCAGATGGAAAGGCAAGATAATGTTTTTATTTACGAGAATGGAACGAGTACTAAACATGAAGAATCCAAATAGCTGATAAAAAAACAAATAAAGAATGCAAATAAAAAATGGGTTTAATTTATACAATTATACTATAAATATTTTTATACAGTCATTCAATAAAATTTAATTATTTTACCATGATATTTTATTCATTAATATAATATGTTAATAAGGAAATTTTTGTTAGATGTTATATAAATATTTTACACTATCTATCTATCAATGTTTATCTATATAAATTAAACTAATAAATATTATGATATCAATATCATTTACTAATAAAATAAACTAAAATAGTTGTTAATTAGTATTAACAATATAATTATTGAAAATTTATGCGTATTTGTCATAAAATTAACAAATTCATAGATTAAGAGAGTAATTTATATTGAAGTTAATAAATTCCAACATTATATATTGTATACATATAAATCTTTGAATATCAAATCGACACAATAGGTTCCCACTTTCGAAGACAAACTTGTATACTAACTTTATATATAAGTTTGTTTATATATGTATAATCCTGTCCTAAGAATGACGGCTAAATATATGCAATTTTTTTCATAACCTTTGTAACAGATAAGAAAATTGCACTACAAAAAAGATTCAATTATTAATTGGTTGTCATTTTGTTTGTCTCCTGTAAGTATACCTTTTTTCAAATCCTATATGCAATCTTTCTCATAACCCAGATCTTTAACAAGTAGGAAAATTTCACTACAGAATATATTCAATTATTAACTAATAATGGGTGGTCATTTGGTTAGTCTCCTGTTAGTAGTGTAATATTTTTTTTAATGAAAATTAAACTGATAGTGTAATCATTATGTCTTTACATTAATAGTAAAATATATTATAATAAAAGTATATTTAAGACTAAGATATGTTTTTTCCTCTTCTTATTTTTATTTTCTAATTAGGTTCTGAGTTAAAAAATATATATATTCTAGTTCTTTAAAGTGTTTTTGTTGGACTAAACTGATCATTTCATTCATTTATCACTTTATTATATAAATTTCATCAATTAGAAGACAAGTGATGACAAATTAAGAGATATAAAATTAATCCAATGGTTGAAAGGATGAAGAAAGAAAAAAAGGAAAAAGGACCGTGGGTTTGAATCTCCTAATGATATTTTTAGCAAAACTAATAAATTAATATTTAATAAAAGAATGATGATAAATTGTGAGATTTGTCACCTTAGATGTCAACACATAAACCTAAATTAACATTACTAGTGCAAAAAACTAAGGAATGGACTAATTTGCACTAATAGAGATATTTTAAGGGATCAAAATATAAAAAAAATAAACTTAGAAAAACAGACTGAAACAAAAAAAAAAAAAAGTAAGATGAGGAATGAAAGTTGTATTATAATTTATATTTAATGATTGTATATGTAAAGACAGAAGAAAAAAACTAAGGGTTAAATTATGTTTTCAAAATCTTTTCAATAAAAATAAATAGCTAGACTATATGCTTCACAAAGACTCAGCAACATAATAGGACGAAACTAACGTAACATATGATAAATGATTATTGGATTTTATAAAAACCTTAACATCACATTTTTTCGCTTAATTGGTTTTCGCTTAACGCATGGCCATTCTGAACACACATTTTTTTTTTCTTTTTCATTATATTATTCATTGTATGCATCATCTTCTTATCTCTTTGCTTCTTAGTATTTTTATATTTTCCAAAAGTTTATATACTTGTCAGGGTGTAAATAAACACTTTACAAAGATATACACAATATATCTTCCCATTTCTTTCGTAACCGGTATCCAAATAATATGTCTCAACTAAGAAACATTATTAGATGGTCAACCATCATCATTTTAACTAATTTCTATATATTGTAACACAATCAAATATTATTAATCATATATATTTTCTTCGTAAATTAAAAAAATTAAATACATGTCACATGAAAATTATCTAATAATTTTTCCTCAACTAGCTAGAAAAGAAACAATAATTACACTTTACTAGTAACTAAGTGAGACTATAAACAGTATAATGTGTATGCCTTGGCAAGCTCTTAAAGCTTCATGCTTCCTATATATACAAAATGAAAATAAAAATAAAAATGCTTTTTGTAGTCAATATCATCAAAATCCACCAAACTAAAATCAAAATTGAGTTTTCAATTTACTACTGATTGCTTCAAGTTCGACGCAAAAACTCAATTGATTTCCACTTGGTGCTTACTCACTCTAAACACCCATTCTTACTTTCTTAATTTCCTTTTTCATTATATTATTGAAATTAATTCTGTCTAGCTATCGGGTTTTTTATTTCCCACTTATTACTATATTTTTCAAGAGTGTATTCTAACCTAGTAACCCACATGTTTAGTGAAACTTAGATGATTTTCACTCAATAATATATATATATATATATATCTTCTATTAAAAATATCAGTCTTGATAACTCATGTTAATTTTTGCTGTCTCTCCATTTCTTATAACATCTTATAATTATCATTGCCACTATTTTAACCTTACTTTTATCTCTCTTTCTTCAAAGGCTCTATATATGCTCAGGTAAGGGTATAAAAATATTACTTTTAATTTAGAAGATTTTAAATCCTAATTTTTATTTTTATTTTTGCAAACAAACTTAATTTTTATTTTTGTCTTGATATGTTTAGTTTTACAATGAAATCTCCAAAAATCACGTAAAAAAAGGAAAAAAGTTGACAGTAATATATAATTGATTCAGGCTAACTCAACGCGGAAACTTAATGGATTCTCACTTAACGCATAACCTCTCTAAACACACATTCTATCTATCTTTTCCTTATCATTATATCTATAAGTTTTTTTTTGCTCTATATATGCTTAGGCAAGGGTGTAAAAATATTACTTTTTATGAGATTTACAATCCTAATTAGTTTGTATTCTAATTTTTACACACCCATTTTAATTTCCACTTTTGTCTTGACATGTTTGGTTTGACGGTAAAATTTCCAAAATCACGTAAAAACAAAAAAAAAAAAGTTGACAGTGATATATAATTGATTTAGGCTTGATCAACACGGAAACTTAGTAGATTTTCACTTAACGCATAACGGCTCTAAACAAACATTCTATCTTTCTTTCTCTTTTCATTTTATTATTCATTATATCTATCAGTTTTTTTTTCTTTCCTTTATTTTTCCCCCAAGAGTGTATATACCCACCAGGGTGTAAAATAAACACTTTCAAAAGATATACACATATTGCTCCTCATTTCTACCAGTATTGGAACGACCATTGGAGCTTAACTAATTTAAAAATATGAACTGACAAGTTGTTTGTTGAACCTTGAAAGAAGGTCTATTCTAACTCTCGCGCGGTCCATTGAACGTATCCACTTTGTTAATTTCTTCAAAGATAGTTAACAGATATTCCATTAGTTTCCTTGTCCTATCCCTTTCAACAACAAAAATCCTTGTCTGTTGTTGCTAAACCACAAAAAGAAAAAGAAAAATGAACTTACAAAGTGTAAAATTGGTTATGATGTAAAATTAGTAATGATGTAAAATCAAATCACACATAGAAAAGCCCTAAAATCAAGACCGCAATGCCGTGTCGCCCAACACCTAATAACACAGTCCTTCAATTCTGGCTATTACCAATTAAAACCGGTGATAGTCTAGTGAGTATTTTTTTATCTATAGAAATAAAAAATAATGTCAGAAGTTTATCAATAACTTGTATATTCTATTCAACCAATTGAATTTAGACACATTGACAGAATTTCTTGAGTATAATTCAGTTAATATTAATTCATATTTTAGTGGCCAAGAGGCAGACAAATTAACTTATACTATCCATAATATAATTTGTGAAGGAGCTAATAATTTGCAATTGATTCCCAAGATGCTGACGAAACAAAACTAGCACTTCACTATGCTGTCTCTGATGAATGCTCATAGTCATGAATCATCAGTTGCGGCAACATCACAAAACCGTACCTAATTAATTGGTTGGAGACTAAAACACGACGAAAAGACGATGAGAGATGGAACAAAACTAGAAAAGAATAAACCTCGTCCTTGTTTTAAATTTAATTTTCCATCTAAGAGAATCCCACGTCAATAATAATGTACGTACGTATATTCCTTTGTGCTGTCCCGAACATGTTATTACACTCATTATATCTCAACGAGAAGATATCCATGTTTTATGTTCTCGAAAATCTTTGTTGGAAATAATTGAAAAAGGAAAACAGTGGTTTAGTGATGTTATACAATATATTGACAAAGTGCAATACCACTGTTGGACAAATTTGACGTTGGAAAAGTTAAGCAATTGAATTCAGTTTCTTTCTTTTCTTTTCTTTTTTTTTTCTATTTTTCTTTTTTATTATATTTTAATTTTGTAACAGAACACGCTCTTCCAACCCAGATATCCGTCATTCCCAACGCCAAGCTGGCTTACACCCGAAACCCTTCACACGCCGCAATTCAGCAACAACTGGTTTGCACTTTCTTCCGCAACTTCTTCTCCAGCCTTCAATAAATGGCTTCCCTCAATCACCTTCGAATTTCACTCTCAACACAACTTTTCATACACATAGACACCATGTATTCCGGCAATGCAAGCAGCAGCAGCAGCAGAGGCTCTTCCGGATCCGGAAAGTACCGCGGGGTGAGGCGTAGAACCAGCGGAAAATGGGTGTCGGAGATTCGCGAGCCGAAGAAGCCTAACAGAATTTGGTTAGGCACGTTCCCCACGCCGGAAATGGCCGCCGTGGCGTATGACGTTGCCGCTTTGGCTCTCAAGGGTAGGGATATATTCATCAAGCACCACCGATACTTTAAATTGCTTCACTTCTATAAAATATCTAGACTTCTCAAAAAGAATAAATTATTTTGAAAATCTGAAGACATAGAAGGTATATAATATAGAAACACACAATGGACATTGTTTCTTAATTAACCTAAAAAAAAGAAAATAAAATTGATACCATTTTATATTTGGTAAACATTAGAAAATAATTTACGATGATAATGATATATAATGCATGTGTTTGTTTATAGGTAAGGATGCTGGGCTCAACTTTCCGGACTCCGCTTCTTCGCTTCCTGTCCCGGCTTCGCTCTCTGCGCGCGACATTCAGGTGGCGGCTGCAGCGGCCGCGGCTGCTGCCGGAGCAGCGAATGATGCTATGAGGACACAAACAGCAAATAATAACTTTTCAGAGGCACAAGAGAATCAAACTGGGATGAGTAACCAGTTTGTGGATGAGGATTTGATCTTTGACATGCCCAATGTTCTGGTCAACATGGCTCAGGGAATGCTGCTTAGTCCTCCTCCTTTTGACATTGGTTTGGAACCGAATAGCCCAGAAAACACCGAACAAGAGACAAACCTGTGGAATTTCCCTTAATTAAGACAAATTATAATAATTAAACCCCTTTTTTCTTAATTTAGTAATAATATATAACTATATATATATATATATATATATATGAATAATGCTTGAAGAAAAAGAAAAAGGGAAAATGGGGAGCAGAAAAAGGTGTCCTGTAATGAATTGTGGGCGAACTCTCACATCAAAGCTTTTGCTTGGCCGTGACGAATTAATGTAATGTGTGTTAAGAGTAGTGTTAGTAATTTTCTTGTACCTTTTGGTTCTATTTTTTTTTTTTCCTTTTATGTATAGGTACAGCTAGCGCTCTCTACGTTGAGGGGGTTTTGCTTCTAGGTTGCTTTGTAGGTTTTTCTTTTCGTTCATATTATGTGATATGTGATTTTAAATAACCTTTTTGGCCATATGTTGGTGCTTTTTTAATTTGAAACTCTTGGAACCAAATGATGTTCAGTTACTAACTCGACTAAAATCTGATAATATTGTTGCCTTTAACTTGCGAATAAAGATTGAAATTAATGATCAACTAACTTCCTTCTGTTTTCTGTCTCTTATTTTATATATCTCACCAACCAGAAATTGTTATATGATTGAAGAATAATAATAAACACACCCTCCTGATTGTTATTTATTTATTTATTTATTTTTCTGTAACTGTCAATTTTTAACTGAAGGGATATGATAAGAAGGAAAGAAAAGAGAAACAAAAACGGAGACAAGTATTTGTTGGTTGTTTCCAACACACCAAGTACCAGGGTTTTATAGGTTTTTGGTAATCTATTTGCTACCTTGAAGTAGTAACTGTTAATTCTTTAAATGACAAGATAACTGTCCAATATGTCAGAAACTACTTTAACTCCATTCTGCGGACAAAACCAAGTTCTAATATCACATCTCATCATGTTAAAAAAGAAAAATATCAGTGTGTATATTCAAACGTTGCCCTAATGTTCTATTATACCTTCAAATCCATTCTAAAGTTCCTAACTGTGATCAGGATTCAGGAGTTTGGTTCTACAGCAGAAACTTAATTAAAATGAGGAAAAAGCATTTTATAGAATTTGGACAGAGAAATTAAGGAAAAGAAAGGGAGGGAGGAAATTATGGGTTCATTCAGAACCACCATCAGAAGTTTTCAGTCTCAACTAATCTTTTACATGACACATGTAAACAGATTTTACAGTTACCAGTCTATATTATTACATGAAAATTAGCCAAAATCATAGAAATGTAAATGGTCCTGTACCATACGATATTTTCTGCAAAGGGTGCAAGTGGCTAAGTTTATTATTACTATGTTGAATGTATGGGTGCTTTGTTTCCTAATCATGTTCCAACTTACTTTTCTCTTGATATATCACAAGAATGAAGGGTCAACAAACTTCTGTGATCGGTGCTATAAACAAATATATAGAGAGAGGTCAAGTTTGTGGTCCACCTTACCCCATGGTTAACGTGTCACTCTCAAGAAGTTGAGATTCTTACACGTGGCATTCCAACAGTGGAAAACAGATACCGATTGTGATTCTTAAAAACACAACTAGGGGATAGAAGATTTTCTCTATAAACCATTGAACATATACAATGGAATAGGACTGTTAACTGACACTTCAACTTGTTTTGGTAGCCATTTTTGTCTCCCATGTCATGCATGAGTGTAAAATTGGCATAAATATTATAATGTTTGACTATATGCCTGCGCGTGTTTTTTGAGCGTATCTAGCGAATCCTGCAAAATGGATGTTTGTTACAGGACAGTAGAAACTGTATGATGATTCTAACATCTCTTTCGCTGTTTATGTTCTGTTTCAATAATTTTTTATGTAAATGTTTATTGGAAAAGAAAATAAAAAGATAAAATAAATTAATTTTTTCTCATGAACTAAAATATTATAAATTAGGCTTTAACTTTTGAAGATGTTTGATCAGAAAACTTTGACAAAATTAAGAATATAAATTAATTTTAACTTATGAAAAAAATTATTTTATTTGTTTTCTTTTTCTATAACTATATAAAAAAATATTCAAATTAAACAGGACAAAATATTAAATTTATATATTTTTATATTTTTCGTACATACTTATATATTAAAAATATAGATCAAAATTAAAGAAAACAACTTTCATTATCTCATTTTTTTTACAGACATTTCCTTTGTATCGAGGCTGCAAATGCTGATTTTGAAAGGTTAACGTCAACTCTAAATTGCTTACATCCCCCCTCCCAACTTTTGCCCTACTTGAAAGGAATTAAGGGTGGTTTTATGTAAATACAAATCAAATGCACGTTGTAGTAAGAAACAAGCAATGAGAGAAATGAAAATATCAAGTAATGTTAGGTTATGTTGTCAAGTTTTATACATAAAAAAAAAAGTTTAACAATAAAAACTGAAGGATCTTTTTATTCACGTAGCTATACTTCATGATCATTAGTTCTGAAAAATCTCAGATAATGATAGCAATAGAAAATAAAAGATTAACAAATTAATAACTAATACTAATGATTTATAACCACTGAGAACGAAAACTTTAATAATTTATTACAATGACACACATACAAAATAAATATCCTTGTCATGATGCGTGATTTGTAATACTTGCAATGTTTTATTTGTATTAGCACATGTTTCAAAACGATTTTTTTTTATGAAAAATAATTTTGTTTTGAAAAACTTTCAATAAAAAGCAGTTACACATATTAATAAATAAAATATTACAAATCCTTAAGAAAATAAATTAATGTATTAAAATTTGCATGCATTGTTCAGTGTATCCATAATTTGATTTTAAGAGAGAATTTGAGTTGCTGAAAACACCACTATAATTTTTATTTTCTGAAAATAAATTTTAATAAGGATAGTATTATTTGGATTAGGTTATTTTTTAATACACTTAAGAGTCGTTTGAGGCATTATATAAAATGATATATATTATGTATCTTAATTCCATATTTCATTTGAGGTAAACCAGATGATATATATAATATTTTTAAAAATTAATTTTAAATTTTTAGGTATTATTTATATTTTAAATTATAAAAAAATATAAAATTTTATTTAATATTTTTTTTCAAATTTAATATGTTATTTCGTTTTCTAAATTGTAAAATTAATATAAAAATTAACTAAAAGGTCGATAACAATTAACATCAATGATTTGTAATAAATTGTAAAGAAGAAAATAACATATGATGAATTAAAAAAAGTTATAATATGTCTTAAGTAATTAATAAACTTATTTATTAGAGTATAATATTTATAAATTTTATTATCTATAAAATTATAAATTTCCGGTCCCTCTCTAAATCTGTGATAGATTCCTATTTCTTTTCTAAATTAGTGATGAAGCTTGTAATGAAATCCTATTCCCTTTCTAAATTAGTAACAAACTCTCGGTCTCTCGATAAATAATTGTGGCAAATTGAATAATTTCTGTAATTAGTAAATATTGTTACTAACAATGGTTAACACAAGTAATGGTAGCTTATGTCCTTTAATCGAGTGGTCTAGGATTTGAATTGTGATTTTGGATTTGAAATCAATCTTACTAGAAAGAGAATATACTCACTTTGTGTGCGTTCACGATTTCTGACAAAAATTAATTATTGTATCTGACATTCGTATTAATATTATGATATAAAAAAAATATTATTAAAAAACAAATCATCTTATTAATCCAATTTTATAGAGTTGATACAAATCAATTTATTTGAGGTATATAGTGTTGGTTGGGTGGTTAAGAAAGAGAAGAATGAAAAAAAGGTTGGAGATTCAATCCTTTCCAACTAACAATTAACATTTATTGATAAAAAAAAATTAGTTTATTTTCAGAACTAGGAGAAAAAGGTGTAGTTCAACCTTCAAAAATAAACTCATAACAAGTACAAAGGAAATTGTAATACAAGAATTTGATGTAAGAGAACAATTGGGTCTCATGCTACAAGAACAACATTAAATAAAAATTTGATGTAAAAGAAAAAAAAATATCTAAATAATGCTATAGACAATTGATCAATCATTACCTCTTCCTGGTTAGGTTTTTCCTTCTTGGATAATAAAAGCTCTATGTGGCAAGGAGATGACATTTAGGCTGCCAAAAAATCACAATCATATAATTATAATAATAACTGAGACAATAATATCAGCAAAATTAGCAACATATCGTTAATTCTTCCATGAACTTCCGAGGTGTGATATATTTGCTTTTGTGCTTTATTAACATAGATATGATAAATGTATAGAGCATTGACATCCAAACCTTTCACCTATGGGCTGGTTGTGGAAAAGCAATCAAAAGTATAGAATGACTTTGAAAGTTGACTCAAAATAATCATATGGAAAATCAAACCAAACATACATATAGGGCATACTCTAGTATTACTCTCAACATTCATCAAACAAATGAAGAATAAATTTAGATGATTTGACTTGTCAATATCCTTGTCCATTAGAGACTCTATTCTTAGCTTTGGTTGTCCTCCCAGCACCATTATTCAATCCCCAATAAGAATGTTCAAGTTCCATATTTTGAGCAAGCTTATGATTGTAGTATAGTTAAGTGAGTCATCCATCAATTTAAGTCTATGGAACATAGCTTTATAAAGAACACATATATTATACTTAAGTAAACAAACCTAGTCCTTTCTATAGGGTCAACAAAGTGGTAATCACAAGTGAATCTACAAGGTAACTAAGCACAAAGAACTAAACCATAATGATTTGTTTGATAGGCAGGAGAGAAACAAAGTAGATGGAAAAAAAAAGGATGGGTAGAAATAAATGGGAAAAAAAGTAGAAATGTTGGTGTTTAGTTAAAGAGAAATAGAAAAGAGATAAAGAGAATAATAAATAAGACTAAAAATATGTGAGAAATAATATAGTGAATCGTTTTCTTTTTTTTCTTCAAATCATCTCTTCTCTAACTCTCCCCTACCAAACCACATAACTAATTTCCATCTCTTCCCCTCCCCTTATTTCTTCTCCACCAAACATATCTAACTTTCTAACTTCTTAAGATCAAAATTGTGACCCAACTTGTCGCTATTAAACATCATAAATGCAACATAAAAGTGTAAAAATGTATCATTGCATCTATCTTAAAATGTATCTAAACTAAAAAATACTTTTTTGTTTGTTTGTAAATTTAAGCAAATGCATGATAAATTTCAATGAATACATCCGCGGAAAAATAGGGAGTATCTAGTGTAAGATAAATAAATCTATCAAGAAATAATTTATATGAGTTTAGAACACTAATATAACACTTGTTGAAGACATGGTCAAGAAAATGAGAATGATTTGTGCATAGCGCGGCCTGTAGAAATCTAAAAGCTAAGCCTTCATTTGTTTGATCACACTCTCCAATTCTAGAGTTTTCAATGAGACAAATCCTAGAGAGAAAATGATAATGTGATGATAAAGGGAACCTAGTCTTACTATTTATTAACCCTAGGCACCTCTCATTATGGGCCTAGTAATTATGCCTACACTATTTTCCCACACTAATCAAAATTAAGTGTCCAAAGCCTGTAAATAATTAATCACATTATTAGTAGACTTAAGTATCATCAAATGAATCATAATATTAGCCCATTTTTGGCAAAAAAAAATATTACAATTAATTGTAGCCCACAAGAATATATGAAAAAATTCTAACATTTAGAAGAACTCAATCTGTCAAATTGTTAGGAGAAAATCTTGATGAACTATCATCCCTACCACTTACACAATGGTTTATTCAAAGTTCATTTCACACTTTTGACATGTTATTCCATGTCAACTTTGCTTTAATAAGCTCTTTCTTTTGTCTTTTAGCCTTTACCTTTAAATTATTTAAAAATGCATTTGTAAATTGTTGACATAAATATTTCTCATGTTTGTAGAACATATAAAACAAGAAAAAAAAATCCAAACCATAACAAAGAATAAATCAACCAATAGAAATCCAAGAAATATATTAACAAGTTTAAGTCCACTTATGTCTAAATAAGCATAACATTTGACATTATTTTCATTACTAGATAATGATACTTTAATGATAATGGGACAATATGTCAACCTTCAAGAAACCAACAACAAATGTGCAAAATTTTTCTCTCTTTTCAACTAATGCTTTTGTCTTTCATCTTAAAAGTATAAATGAAAAAGAAAAATGTTAGAAAAAAAGGAAAGAAAGAACTGTAAATCATCTTGCAAGTAAGTTATGATTCTACAACACCTAGTGACTACAATATATTAAACAAGCAAATGGGAGATATACATTTGACAAAGAGTACATTATTTCTTGATAAAGGTTAATACATAATTAACTATACAACAAAAAAGCAAATTGGTTTATGAAATCTTTCTAATTGCCTTGCAAATCTATCATAGAACCCCTTTCTCCCACTAAAAGGTTATATAAGGAGGTCCACATAGTTGACAAAAAAACACTATCCTAAGATGGTTCAAATCTAACTCACATTGTGTTTTAATTTGAAGTATTTGTAGAGAAATATAGTAAAAAAGTATTTACATATAAATCTGTTAGTGCTTAGCTTTACTAAGCTTTAAAAGATTGGCTAAGATTTTGTTAAAACATAAGCACTTAGACAATGAAGGAAAGCTGGAGTTGCTGCACATGATGTCCAACGTTATGTCAAAGAATAAGATCGGGCTGCACAATGCACAAGGCAAGATAAAATGTCAAATGAAGAATTGAAGCTGCAGGATTCACGATGTCGGATACAATGTCCAGGACATCCTGCCTGAAAATACTGGAATTGCTAAAAGCATTGAAGCTGCAGGATCCACGATGTCGGATACAATGTCCAGGACATCCTGCCCGAAAATACTGGAGTTGCTAAAAGCATTGAAGCTGCAGGATCCACGATGTCGGATACGATGTCCAGGACATCTGGCCCGAAAATACTGGACATATAAATCTGTTATATCTTTAACAGATTATTGTGCAGTTAGCAAGAGATTAGATGATCTATCTTTAGGAACGAATTAAAAGATAATTAAAGTTCGAATTACAAACTAGAAGAGTTCGTTCAGGGATTAAAGATTAAAGATAAAAAACTAAAAGATCAAACGTTATCTTTTAGTTCTTTAAGTGCAGATTTTCAGGAAGAATGATAGATCTCATCCAGCACAAGCTGTTGCAGCCCAGACCCACACACTGCTATAAAAACATGGAGGCTGCACGAGTTCTGCACCAAGTCCGGGATTGAAGAGTTATTTTGTGAGTTTTGGGACTTGAGTGTTTTGTGAGCCACCTTGATGGTACCCTAACATCAAGTGTTGGACCTGAGTGTGTAGAGTTGATCTCTTGTGTGTAGAGTTGATCTCTAGTGTGTAGAGTTGATCTCTTTTGTTCAGAGAGCAATCTCTGGTGTGTTTTTGATTTGATTGTAAACACGGGAGTGTGATTGAGAGGGAGTGAGAGGGGTTCTCATATCTAAGAGTGGCTCTTAGGTAGAGGTCGCACGGGTAGTGGTTAGGTGAGAAGGTTGTAAACAGTGGCTGTTAGACCTTGAACTAACACTATTTTAGTGGATTTCCTCCCTGGCTTGGTAGCCCCCAGATGTAGGTGAGGTTGCACCGAACTGGGTTAACAATTCTCTTGTGTTATTTACTTGTTTAATCTGTTCATACACTCAGAGATAATCTGCATGTTCTGAAACGTGATGTCGTGACATCCTGTACGACATCTGGCATTGGTATCAGAATTTCAATTGGTATCAGAGCTGGCACTCGAAATCACTGAGTGAGACCTAGGGAGATAAATTCTGATGAACATGGAGAAAGAAGGAGGACCAGTGAACAGACCACCAATTCTGGATGGAACCAACTATGAATACTGGAAAGCAAGGATGGTGGCCTTCCTCAAATCACTGGATAGCAGAACCTGGAAAGCTGTCATCAAAGGCTGGGAACATCCCAAGATGCTGGACACAGAAGGAAAGCCCACTGATGAATTGAAGCCAGAAGAAGACTGGACTAAAGAAGAAGACGAATTGGCACTTGGAAACTCCAAAGCTTTGAATGCTCTATTCAATGGAGTTGACAAGAATATCTTCAGACTGATCAACACATGCACAGTGGCCAAGGATGCATGGGAGATCCTGAAAACCACTCATGAAGGAACCTCTAAAGTGAAGATGTCCAGATTGCAACTATTGGCCACAAAATTCGAAAATCTGAAGATGAAGGAGGAAGAATGTATTCATGACTTCCACATGAACATTCTTGAAATTGCCAATGCTTGCACTGCCTTAGGAGAGAGGATGACAGATGAAAAGCTGGTGAGAAAGATCCTCAGATCCTTGCCTAAGAGATTTGACATGAAAGTTACTGCAATAGAGGAGGCCCAAGACATTTGCAACTTGAGAGTGGATGAACTCATTGGTTCCCTTCAAACCTTTGAGCTAGGACTCTCGGATAGGGCTGAAAAGAAGAACAAGAATCTGGCTTTCGTGTCCAATGATGAAGGAGAAGAAGATGAGTATGACCTGGATACTGATGAAGGTCTGACTAACGCAGTTGTGCTCCTTGGAAAACAGTTCAACAAAGTAATGAACAAAATGGACAGGAGGCAGAAACCACATGTCCGGAACATCCCTTTCGACATCAGGAAAGGTAGTGAATACCATAAAAGGTCAGATGAAAAGCCCAGTCACAGCAAAGGAATTCAATGCCGTGGGTGTGAAGGCTTTGGACACATCAAAGCTGAATGTCCCACTCATCTCAAGAAGCAAAGGAAAGGACTTTCTGTAAGTCGGTCTGATGATACAGAGAGTGAACAAGAAAGTGATTCTGACAGAGATGTGAATGCACTCACTGGGAGATTTGACTCTGCTGAAGATTCAAGTGATACAGATAGTGAAATCACTTTTGATGAGCTTGCTATATCCTATAGAAAACTATGCATCAAAAGTGAGAAGATTCTTCAGCAGGAAGCACAACTGAAGAAGGTCATTGCAAATCTGGAGGCAGAAAAGGAGGCACATGAAGAGGAGATCTCTGAGCTTAAAGGAGAAGTTGGTTTTCTGAACTCTAAACTGGAAAACATGACAAAATCAATAAAGATGCTGAATAAAGGCTCAGATACGCTTGATGAGGTGCTACAGCTTGGAAAGAATGTTGGAAACCAGAGAGGACTTGGATTTAATCCTAAGTCTGCTGGCAGAACAACCATGACAGAATTTGTTCCTGCCAAAAACAGCACTGGAGCCACGATGTCACAACATCGGTCTCGACATCATGGAACGCAGCAGAAAAGGAGCAAAAGAAAGAATTGGAGGTGTCACTACTGTGGCAAGTATGGTCACATAAAGCCCTTTTGCTATCATTTACATGGTCATTCACATCATGGAACTCAAAGTAGCAGCAGCAGAAGGAAGATGATGTGGGTTCCAAAACACAAGACTGTTAGTCTTGTTGTTCATACTTCACTTAGAGCATCAGCTAAGGAAGATTGGTACCTAGATAGCGGCTGTTCCAGACACATGACAGGAGTCAAAGAATTCCTGGTGAACATTGAACCTTGCTCCACTAGCTATGTGACATTTGGAGATGGCTCTAAAGGAAAGATCACTGGAATGGGAAAGCTAGTCCATGATGGACTTCCTAGTCTGGACAAAGTACTGCTGGTGAAGGGACTGACTGCAAACTTGATCAGCATCAGTCAGCTGTGTGATGAAGGATTCAATGTAAACTTCACAAAGTCAGAATGCTTGGTGACAAATGAGAAGAGTGAAGTTCTAATGAAGGGCAGCAGATCAAAGGACAACTGCTACCTATGGACACCTCAAGAAACCAGTTACTCCTCCACATGTCTATCCTCCAAAGAAGATGAAGTCAGAATATGGCATCAAAGATTTGGACATCTGCACTTAAGAGGCATGAAGAAAATCATTGACAAAGGTGCTGTTAGAGGCATTCCCAATCTGAAAATAGAAGAAGGCAGAATTTGTGGTGAATGTCAGATTGGAAAGCAAGTCAAGATGTCCCACCAGAAGCTTCAACATCAGACCACTTCCAGGGTGCTGGAACTGCTTCACATGGACTTGATGGGGCCTATGCAAGTTGAAAGCCTTGGAGGAAAGAGGTATGCCTATGTTGTTGTGGATGATTTCTCCAGATTTACCTGGGTCAACTTTATCAGAGAAAAATCAGACACCTTTGAAGTATTCAAGGAGTTGAGTCTAAGACTTCAAAGAGAAAAAGACTGTGTCATCAAGAGAATCAGGAGTGACCATGGCAGAGAGTTTGAAAACAGCAGGTTTACTGAATTCTGCACATCTGAAGGCATCACTCATGAGTTCTCTGCAGCCATTACACCACAACAGAATGGCATAGTTGAGAGGAAAAACAGGACTTTGCAAGAGGCTGCTAGGGTCATGCTTCATGCCAAAGAACTTCCCTATAATCTCTGGGCTGAAGCCATGAACACAGCATGCTACATCCACAACAGAGTCACACTGAGAAGAGGGACTCCAACCACACTGTATGAAATCTGGAAAGGGAGGAAGCCAACTGTCAAGCACTTCCACATCTTTGGAAGTCCATGTTACATTTTGGCAGATAGAGAGCAAAGGAGAAAGATGGATCCCAAGAGTGATGCAGGAATATTCCTGGGATATTCTACAAACAGCAGAGCATATAGAGTATTCAATTCCAGAACCAGAACTGTGATGGAATCCATCAATGTGGTTGTTGATGATCTAACTCCAGCAAGAAAGAAGGATGTCGAAGAAGATGTCAGAACATCGGGAGACAATGTAGCAGATACAGCTAAAAGTGCAGAAAATGCAGAAAACTCTGATTCTGCTACAGATGAATCAAACATCAACCAACCTGACAAGAGACCTTCCATTAGAATCCAGAAGATGCATCCCAAGGAGCTGATTATAGGAGATCCAAACAGAGGAGTCACTACAAGATCAAGGGAGATTGAGATAGTCTCCAACTCATGTTTTGTCTCCAAAATTGAGCCCAAGAATGTGAAAGAGGCACTGACTGATGAGTTCTGGATCAATGCTATGCAAGAAGAATTGGAGCAATTCAAAAGGAATGAAGTCTGGGAGCTAGTTCCGAGACCCGAGGGAACTAATGTAATTGGCACCAAGTGGATCTTCAAGAACAAAACCAATGAAGAAGGTGTTATAACCAGAAACAAGGCCAGACTTGTTGCTCAAGGCTACACTCAGATTGAAGGTGTAGACTTTGATGAAACGTTTGCCCCAGTTGCTAGACTTGAGTCCATCAGATTGTTACTTGGTGTAGCTTGCATCCTCAAATTCAAGCTGTACCAAATGGATGTGAAGAGCGCGTTTCTGAATGGATACCTGAATGAAGAAGCCTACGTGGAGCAGCCAAAGGGATTTGTAGATCCAACTCATCCAGATCATGTATACAGGCTCAAGAAGGCTCTCTATGGATTGAAGCAAGCTCCAAGAGCTTGGTATGAAAGGCTAACAGAGTTCCTTACTCAGCAAGGGTATAGGAAGGGAGGAATTGACAAGACTCTCTTTGTCAAGCAAGATGCTGAAAACTTGATGATAGCACAGATATATGTTGATGACATTGTGTTTGGAGGGATGTCGAATGAGATGCTTCGACATTTTGTTCAACAGATGCAATCTGAATTTGAGATGAGTCTTGTTGGAGAGCTGACTTATTTTCTGGGACTTCAAGTGAAGCAGATGGAAGACTCCATATTCCTCTCACAAAGCAAGTATGCAAAGAACATTGTCAAGAAGTTTGGGATGGAGAATGCCAGCCATAAAAGAACACCTGCACCTACTCACTTGAAGCTGTCAAAAGATGAAGCTGGCACCAGTGTTGATCAAAGTCTGTACAGAAGCATGATTGGGAGCTTACTATATTTAACAGCTAGCAGACCCGACATCACCTATGCAGTAGGTGTTTGTGCAAGATATCAAGCCAATCCTAAGATAAGTCACTTGACTCAAGTAAAGAGAATTCTGAAATATGTAAATGGTACCAGTGACTATGGGATTATGTACTGTCATTGTTCAGATTCAATGCTGGTTGGGTATTGTGATGCTGATTGGGCTGGAAGTGCAGATGACAGAAAAAGCACTTCTGGTGGATATTTCTATTTGGGAACCAATCTTATTTCATGGTTCAGCAAGAAGCAGAACTGTGTGTCCCTATCTACTGCAGAAGCAGAGTATATTGCAGCAGGAAGCAGTTGTTCACAACTAGTTTGGATGAAGCAGATGCTGAAGGAGTACAATGTCGAACAAGATGTCATGACATTGTACTGTGACAACATGAGTGCTATCAATATTTCTAAAAATCCTGTGCAACACAGCAGAACCAAGCACATTGACATTAGACATCACTATATCAGAGAGCTTGTTGATGATAAAGTTATCACACTGGAGCATGTTGACACTGAGGAACAAATAGCAGATATTTTCACAAAGGCATTGGATGCAAATCAGTTTGAAAAACTGAGGGGCAAGCTGGGCATTTGTCTGCTAGAGGAATTATAGCAACTACTGCTATCTGAACGTGCCCAAACGTCTCACTTAACATTAATAGCACGTTCACTACTGAACCAAAGCAAATTCGACCGTTGCTTCACACGTCCCTCTACATTCCTCATTCAAACTTATATTTTCGTGGTAATCTCGTTTTCAGCATTCCCCAACAGCTCTCAGAAATTTGCGAAACCATTCCAAACGCTCTGCTTTTCCATGGCTACCTCACCAAAAGAAACTTCAGCTCCTGGTTCACCCTCTGCACCATCATCTCCATCATCCACCAAAGCACCAGCAAACCAGGAACGACCTGAATTCAATATCCAGCCCATACAAATGATTCCTGGTTCAGCCCCTGTTCCTGAAAAACTGGTTCCCAAACGACAACAGGGTGTGAAGATTTCTGAAAACCCTAGCCTTGCAACAAGTCCTAGGGAAGTAGACACGGAGATGGACAAGAAGATCCGCAGTATTGTGAGTAACATTCTGAAAAATGCTTCTGTCCCTGATGCTGATGAAGATGTCCCAACATCTTCCACCCCAAATGTTTCTGTGCCTGATGTTGATAAAGATGTTCCAACATCTTCCGCTCCAAATGCTGAAGCCCTCCCTTCACCCAGTGAAGAGGAATCAACAGAAGAAGATGATCAAGCCACAGAAGAGACCCCTGCACCAAAGGCATCAGAACCTGCTCCAGGTGACCTCATTGACCTCGAAGATGTAGAATCTGATGAGGAACCCATTGCCAACAAGTTGGCACCTGGCATTGTGGAAAGACTACAAAGCAGAAAAGGAAAAACCCCCATTAAGAGGTCTGGACGAATCAAGACTATGGCCCAGAAGAAAAGCACTCCAATCACTCCTACCTCATCCAGACGAAGCAAAGTCGCAATTCCTTCCAAGAAGAGGAAAGAAATTTCCTCATCTGATTCTGATGATGATGTCGAACTAGATGTCTCGACATCAAAGAGGGCCAAGAAATCTGGGAAAAAGGTGCCTGAAAATGTCCCTGATGCACCATTGGACAACATCTCATTCCACTCCATTGGCAATGCAGAAAGGTGGAAATTCGTGTATCAACGCAGGCTTGCTGTAGAAAGAGAACTGGGAAGAGATGCCTTGGCTTGCAAGGAGATCATGGACCTCATCAAGACTGCTGGACTACTGAAGACAGTCACCAAGTTGGGAGATTGCTATGAAAGTCTAGTCAGGGAATTCATTGTCAACATTCCCTCTGACATAACAAACAGAAAGAGTGATGAGTATCAAAAGGTATTTGTCAGAGGAAAGTGTGTTAGATTCTCCCCTGCTGTAATCAACAAATACCTGGGCAGACCAACAGATGGAGTGGTGGATATTACTGTCTCTGAGCATCAAATTGCCAAGGAAATCACTGCCAAACAAGTCCAGCATTGGCCAAAGAAAGGGAAGCTAAGTGTGAAATATGCAATCCTGCACAGGATTGGAGCTGCAAACTGGGTACCCACCAATCATACTTCCACTGTTGCCACAGGTTTGGGTAAATTTTTGTATGCTGTTGGAACCAAGTCCAAATTTAATTTTGGAAACTATATTTTTGATCAAACTGTTAAGCATTCAGAATCCTTTGCTGTCAAATTACCCATTGCCTTCCCAATTGTATTGTGTGGCATTATGTTGAGTCAACATCCCAATATTTTAAACTACACTGACTCTGTGATGAAGAGAGAATCTCCTCTATCCCTGCATTACAAATTGTTCGAGGGGACACATGTCCCAGACATTGTCTCGACATCAGGGAAAGCTGCTGCTTCAGGTGCTGTGTCAAAGGATGCCTTGATTGCTGAACTCAAGGACACATGCAAGGTGCTGGAAGCAACCATCAAAGCCAACACAGAGAAGAAAATGGAGCTGGAACGGATGATCAGAAGACTCTCAGAAAGTGGCATTGATGATGGTGAAGCAGCTGAGGAAGAAGAAGAAGCAGCTGAGGAAGAAGAAGAAGCAGCTGAGGCAGAGGAAGATGCAGCAGAGGATACAGATTCAGATGATGATGATGATTCTGAAGCCACCCCATGATCATCAGACCTTTATGTTTTTGCTTTTACTTTTATTAGCTAAAGGGGCATGTCCCTTTGAACAATGGTTACTATTGGTCTGTAATATTTGCACCTTAAGCTCATGCATTCTACTTTTGTCAAATTCTGTCTAAAAAGGGGGAGTAATAGTTATGCATGATTTGGGAGTAATGGTACATGATTTGGGAGTAATGGTATTAATATGTATGCAATAGTAGTATTATGCATGATGTATGATTTTGAGAAGTAGGATACGATGTATGCATGATTCATGATTTTGAGGGGGAGACTGCTGCTGATGATGACTGATGTAAGCTACTAGTAGCTGATAGAAGATGCTGCAGTAAGAGCATGAAGACAGGGGGAGCAAAAAGCTGATGTCACATGAGATGTCTCGACATCCTGGAAAAGACTAGTAGCTGATAGAAGATGCTGCAGTAAGAGCATGAAGACAGGGGGAGCAAAAAGCTGATGTCACATGAGATGTCTCGACATCCTGGAAAAGACTAGTAGCTGATAGAAGATGCTGCAGTAAGCATGGAGACAGGGGGAGCAGGAGCAGAAAGCTGATGTCACGTGAGATGTCTTGACATCCTGGAAACGACTTGCAACTTGTCTAAACTACAGATTCCGCTGTGCTTGATTACTCTGATAATGAAAGTTGCTGATCCCACTTGCATAACTGCTCGTACCTGCTCAGGAAGTGTCTAAGTATGTTTTAGACAAAATTTGCCAAAGGGGGAGATTGTTAGTGCTTAGCTTTACTAAGCTTTAAAAGATTGGCTAAGATTTTGTTAAAACATAAGCACTTAGACAATGAAGGAAAGCTGGAGTTGCTGCACATGATGTCCAACGTTATGTCAAAGAATAAGATCGGGCTGCACAATGCACAAGGCAAGATAAAATGTCAAATGAAGAATTGAAGCTGCAGGATTCACGATGTCGGATACAATGTCCAGGACATCCTGCCTGAAAATACTGGAATTGCTAAAAGCATTGAAGCTGCAGGATCCACGATGTCGGATACAATGTCCAGGACATCCTGCCCGAAAATACTGGAGTTGCTAAAAGCATTGAAGCTGCAGGATCCACGATGTCGGATACGATGTCCAGGACATCTGGCCCGAAAATACTGGACATATAAATCTGTTATATCTTTAACAGATTATTGTGCAGTTAGCAAGAGATTAGATGATCTATCTTTAGGAACGAATTAAAAGATAATTAAAGTTCGAATTACAAACTAGAAGAGTTCGTTCAGGGATTAAAGATTAAAGATAAAAAACTAAAAGATCAAACGTTATCTTTTAGTTCTTTAAGTGCAGATTTTCAGGAAGAATGATAGATCTCATCCAGCACAAGCTGTTGCAGCCCAGACCCACACACTGCTATAAAAACATGGAGGCTGCACGAGTTCTGCACCAAGTCCGGGATTGAAGAGTTATTTTGTGAGTTTTGGGACTTGAGTGTTTTGTGAGCCACCTTGATGGTACCCTAACATCAAGTGTTGGACCTGAGTGTGTAGAGTTGATCTCTTGTGTGTAGAGTTGATCTCTAGTGTGTAGAGTTGATCTCTTTTGTTCAGAGAGCAATCTCTGGTGTGTTTTTGATTTGATTGTAAACACGGGAGTGTGATTGAGAGGGAGTGAGAGGGGTTCTCATATCTAAGAGTGGCTCTTAGGTAGAGGTCGCACGGGTAGTGGTTAGGTGAGAAGGTTGTAAACAGTGGCTGTTAGACCTTGAACTAACACTATTTTAGTGGATTTCCTCCCTGGCTTGGTAGCCCCCAGATGTAGGTGAGGTTGCACCGAACTGGGTTAACAATTCTCTTGTGTTATTTACTTGTTTAATCTGTTCATACACTCAGAGATAATCTGCATGTTCTGAAGCGTGATGTCGTGACATCCTGTACGACATCTGGCATTGGTATCAGAATTTCAAAATCATTTCAAAGGAAGAAAATAAAAAATGTGAGTTTAATTTATGTACCTAAAGCATGAGCAACAATAATGCCTGAAAAATTTTGAAGAAATATTTCTCCCTCAATCAATCACATCTGCAAAACCAAAAAGAAATAATAAAACATCAATTGCATATTACATTCAAATATATAACAATAGTGAATATATGCAAATTTTTGTTTTTTAAATGATTCGATTACTTTTATAACCCAACAGATTAACACAAGTGTGCTAAACTATACAAATTAGTTAAAATTTTATTTTATACCCCAATTGTGCTCACATATCAAGGTTCTTAGCAAATACAAATGCCACCAATGAGATTACCCAAATATGTAAAAAAAAAATCACTTTTTTACGTGTTCCTTCTACTTTAATTAATTATATATGATTCCACAAAAAATTGTTCCAATTTATTAGTCACTTCTAGAAAAATTAAAAGCAAATGTTAATTATCTTCACAATTTATCATTGCCTTTAGGCATTTCCACTAAATATTGATCATGTGAATAGTTTAGCACCACCAATGCCAAATTGAACATTGAGAATCAATGCTCAAAATATTTACAAAAAAAAGCTTTATTAACTTCCTCTTCATTGAAATGCAACAAAAAATAGGGTATTAGGAAAACGCATATTCAACAAAAGCTAAAAGTGGTAAAGGGAAAAAAGAAAGACAAGCTAGCAACTTTGTCAAGGATTTGAATGTAGCAATCAATCACCTGTTGCTTGGAAATATCCCATGAGAGTCATCAATCATTTGTTGCTTGGACCTCGCCATTGGGATTGTCAATGACAATGATCCAATGGCGGTAGTCATAATGGAAAGATTCAAGATTTTATTGTTGGTGATGATTAAGTAGAAGAAGTCGCGAAGGTCATCGACGATGGCAAGGAGAGATCCCGATTGTGGGAGCGTAGAACGGCTCAAGAGATATGAGGGTTAAAGAAGGAAAATGGTCATGAATTAAGTTAAACCAACTTAGTGCCCTAGATCTAATGGCTAAAAAGTATCCATAGTACTTAAACTATTTGATCATATATAATTTTAAAATAAATAAAAGAAATACTTCCAAAATCCAATGAAACTTTAAAAATGATAATTAATTTGAATAATTTAAAAACAAAATAATATAAATCAACTAATTTAAAGAATAATCTTACATTGAAACAAAATATAAATAAATATAAAGACACTTCAAAATAAAGTAGAATAGTTTATAATAAATAAAATATGATGAAAAAATCTAATATTATATATATATATATATACATATATATATATATATATATATATATATATATATATATATATTCTACATTTTTTATTTTCAATTCAAATTCTAATGTTTGATAATCAAATTTAAATAGTTAAATTTCATATTAATAGATTAACTTGCATGTTCAAAGGTATTTCATTTACGCTCGCATCCTGATGAGTTACAAGTCAAGTTTAGAACTTTAATGGCAATGGTTTATAAGTGTGATGTTTTTCCTTCATACATTTTCCACCACTCAACTATAAATAATGCAATTCATATGCATTAGTATTTACATGAATTATCAAATAATCATTCAAATTTATAAGTGAGTTTTTCAACTTACCAAACACATTCCAGTCCTTGCTCTTATTGTTGCAGGCATGTCAAACCTCTCTCCAACCCTCTTATACAATTGCAACTATTTGTGAACTTTTTCTATTCGTCATCTTCACTAAGTAGTCAATACATTGGTAGAGGTCATCCACTACTTCATCATTATTGTCAATGTTTGGATTGGTATAAAAGAAGTTGGTTTTAGATAATAACTTGATGCTTGCAAAGGGTGGTGAAGTTGTCAATCCTATCTTCTATCCATCAATGATTGCAAAGATATCCTTAAACTTCTCTTCATTGTCATTGAAAGCTTCCTGAATTACTTCTTTGGCCCTATCCATTGTTTCATAAATGAAACTCATCATGGTTTTTTTTCATTATCCATCAACCTCAACACACTTACAACAAGCCCCATAACTAGGGGTGGAAGTAGGCCAAGCCACCAGTTGGGGTCCTATGGCTCAGCCTGTTTAAGGTCTGGCCTAGCCCAACTTATTGAACAAAAAGGTCAAACTCAAGCTTTTTAGAAATCCTATTTAGTTAAATAGGTCGTGCCATAGGCCTTAAGAAAAGCCTATTAAGCCTAACATGTTGGCCCGCTTAGCAATAATATTTTGTAATAAAAATATTATTAGTAATATGATACATAATATTATAATTATTTTATTTAAATTACAAAACCATTTTAGTAGTTTAACAATTTGAATCATTTTAATTAATATTTGAAATAGGTTAATTCGTATAAACATAGATGAGTACTTGAGTACCAAGAATATGGACTCTTTTCTTTTGGTGAGACTTAAAAGGCTTGGATAACATGTCACATGTAATGTTTGTAGGAAACTTTTGTCCATATCTTGGGGTTTAAAATTGTTTTATTGTTTTTAATGAAAATCTTTGGTTTTGTTTAAAAAAATAATATTTTTTACACTTCTTAATATGAAACAAGCCTTTAAATGGGCTGACAGGCTTATACAAAGTATAGGCCTAAAAATAAGTTCATAACGGGTAACAGGCCCAAGCTTGGACTATAAAAATATAAAACAGGTCAGACCAGGCTTAGGTAGAGTCTGGCTCAGCCTAACCCATTTTCACCCCTACCCATAACCTTAACCTTTAAGTGCTGACAACATCATTCCAAAATGAGGCATAGGAACAATGTTCATTGCTTTCTTCCTTTTAGATTCTTTAGTTGCCTTAGACTTCAACCAATTGTCTGAAGTGAACATCCTTCTGAGATTGGTCTTTTGCTTATGCAATATTTGCAAAGTTATGAAGGTGATAGCAAATCTTGTAACTCCATGTCTCACCAATTCACTATTGTTGGTAAATTTTCTCAGTGTTCAAAGCCAATATATGGTTGTAAATGTAGTCTGTAAGCTTAATGTCTCTTTGTATAACCCTTGTAAGTTTAGGGATATTCCCAATATCTTTTAGCATATAGTTAAGACAATGGAAAACACATGGAATAAAAATATAATTTTGGTCTCATGACTTGTAAAATTTTACCTAAAAAGACCGAAATTAATAAATTTGGATAAGTAAAGTAAAAATTTTATCTAAAATAATTTTGGTCTTGTGACTTCTATTGTCTGTCACCACTTGAATAACATTTTTTTCTCCAATATCCTCAAAAAAGTTATTCAAAAGCTCAAAGATCTTCTCACCAGTATTCATGTATTTAGAAGCATTCACATTTTTCACAAGCATTGTTCCCAATGAACAATTTACCAAAAAAAGTTAATTAAAGCCTTATTTTTCCGGCGAATTGACCGCAGAGGGTTAGTTTTACAAACTAATTCCCCAAAGGGGTCTATTTTCAAACAAATTACGCAGGGGTCCCTTTTTTACACGATTATCGTCATGCATGTTGGCGAAATACCTTGGTGGCGGACACGTGGCTATTTCGCCACTGCCACTGGCGAAAAAACAGTGTAGCCAGTTTGACTGGCGAAATCAAGCTAGGCGTGCAATGTGCAGGTTCAGACCTAGGGTGCAGATAGGGTGCAATGGGTTTTGCAAGTGTGGCTGGCGAAATAGGCCATGCATGGGGGTTTTGCAAGTGTGGCCAGCGAAACATGCATGCAAGGGGGTTTTGCAAGTGTGGCTAGTGAAACATGCATGGTATTTAAAGCCTCGTGCCAACTGCCTTCTTGTGCATTTCTAAAGAAAACTTTTCTACCTTCTGAGAGTCTTCATTTTTCAACTGAAATCGTCTCTCGCATCACAAATTTTGTTTTAAGTAATAATTATTTTTCAGAATGAAGTTTTATTTTAATCTCAATTTTAACTGAAATAATATTTTTTATAATTAAATTAATTTATTTTGAAGTAATTGTTGTTATGATTAATTATTTACAATATTGTTTTTGCAAGTATATTGTGGTATTTAAAGCCTCGTTGATGCCCGCTGCCTTGGTGCATTTCTGAAGAAAATTTTTCTACCTATTTTTGCAGTTTTTCTACCTTCTAAGAGTCTTCGTTTTTCAACTGAAATCCTCTCTCGCATCACAAATTTTGTTTTAAGTAATAATTATTTTTCAGAATGAAGTTTTATTTTAATCTCAATTTTAACTGAAATAATATTTTTAATAATTAGATTAATTTATTTTGAAGTTATTGTTGTTATGATTAATTATTCATAATATTGTTTTTGTAGGTATATTTTGGTATATGATGAATTCGGTTATAATAGTTTTATATTTCAATGGAAGGGTATACGAAGAGAATGATGATGTAACATTTGAAGGCAGTAAAAAAGCGGTTCAGATTAAACGTGGAATAAGTTTCAATGCTTTGAAAAAAAATTCGAGATAATGTAAAGTTAGAAAATAATGAAATTATTTCTCCTATAAGTTATAGATTTTTAGTTTCAGGAAAATATGTTGCGTTGTAAATTTGTGATGACGAAGATGTTGAAACTATGATCGAAAGTTTTCAACAATAAGAACAAATGTCATGCCTAGAATTGTACATAGAAAAGGATGTTGTTGGTGGTTCTATGTTTCATTATGCAAATTTTGTTCCATCATGTGGAAATAATCTATCTAATAATGAGTCAGAACCGCTAAGAAATGTGAGCAATTTACATGATGATGATGATGATTATCTTGTGTGTAACTCATACGTTTTGAAATAAAAGAATATATATATATATATATATATATATCTCAAAAAATTCAATGAAGTACAAAGCGATCGCAAACGATCCAGCTCACTAAATCGACAAAAAGACAAAGCAAACTTATATTAACATTATTGCTATATGAGCCCTATACTTGGCATAATGCCACCCTCTATGCACTATTGTATCAATGATACTTTTAGCTATACTCATATTTACACTATCATTTTCAAAAACAACTCTATTTCTATATATCCATGTGCCATAAACAACCTCAGAAAAAGCTAATTTCAGAATTTCCCTTTTTCCATCCTTTTCCTTTCGTATATTGCATAACCCATCTAACTTCATCCCTCCACTTTTGAGGTGTGTGATCAATATCCATCCATTTAAGGACCTCCAACCAAATAGCTTTTGTGACTCTACAACTAAACATCAAGTGATCCAAGTCCTCATCTTGTTCTTTACAAAGACTGCACAAACTACATTGAATCATATTCATGTTTTTCAATCTAGTCTTCGTGGCCAACCGGTTCTGACAAGCAAGCCACAAAGTGACATTGGCTCTTGGTCTAGCTCTGTTATATCTCAACAACCTAAACTAGTCATCCCTGTTATGATCCTCCACCAATTCCATATAAACTTGCTTCATCGAGAATTTCCTTTTATGTAACATTTCAATCCAAATCTACTGCAGATTACTAACTTGAGGCCTCTGTTTCATAATACTCTTCAGTATCCACGTGCTATTACTTTTGCACTCATGACATTGTTTCCCTTTAAGAAATAAGCATGGATCCATTTTACCCAAAGATTGTCATCCTTAGAACAGATATTCCATAAACATTTAAGCATAGAAGTTAAATTCCACAGCTCAAGATTAATCAAATTTAGACCACCACATCTAGCAGGTTTACAAACTTGCTTCCAAGCCACAGGGCTTTTCCTCTTCACCTCTGCACTGCCAGACCAAATAAACGATCAACAAATACTATCAATTTTCTGAATAACCTTTTTTGGCATAGGAAAAACACTCATCCAATACTGAGCTATAGCAGTGATAATACTCCTCACAAGCTGAATTCGACCTGCTATGCTTAACAGCTTAGAAGACCAATGTCTGATTCTCCCCACTATCTTCTCCACAAGAGGCAGGTAATGATGGACATTGAGTTTTTTGCAAGACAAAGGAACCCCCAAATATCTGACAGGCAGAGTTCCCTCTTCAAACCCTGTGATATTCTTCACAACTTGTATGTTGTCATAATTCAAGCCACCACAAAACACCTTACACTTTGCTGGATTAATCTGTAGTCCTGTAGACTTAGAAAAGAAACTGAAGGCCTTTAGAATCATCTCTATAGACTTCTCATCACCTCTACAAAGAAGAAGAACATCATCTGCAAAGGACAGATGAGTAATCCCCAATCACTCACATTGGTTGTGATGATTAAAGTTAGGATCTCTTTGCATTTTGACCATAATCCTATTCAAATACTCCATCATTAGGACAAACAGCAAAGGGGAAATAGGGTCCCCTTGCCTAATGCCTCTTTTAGCCTCTAGCACATTAGACAACTCTCCATTAATGTTGAACCTGTAATTCACAGTAGTAATGACTTTCATGACCCACCCAATAAACTTCTTTGGCAATCCAAATTTAGTAAGAACCCCCTCCAAGGCACCCCAGTCAACCATATCATAAGCTTTTTGGAGGTCTATTTGCATCATACACCTAGGGGTTCCACCCTTTCTAGTATACCCCTTCATCAACTCAGTTGCAAGGAGAATATGATTGTGAATAACTTGACCGGGCACAAAATCTGCTTGGCTAGTATGAACAATATCCTGTATCACACTCCCTAGCCTCCTAGTCAAAATTTTTTAGATCACTTTATAAAAAGTAGAGCAAGTTGCAATAGGCCTGTAATCCTTGACAGTCTTAGCAGTAATAGATTTAGGAATGAGTGTCACAAGAGTACTATTAAAAACCTTTAATAAAGTTCCTTTCTCGAAAAATTCATTCACTGCAGCAATAAAATCTTTCTTTACTATATGCCAGCTATTTTTGAAGAATTTTGCCCCATAACCATCTATGCCAAGTGCTTTCAAATCACCAATTCCCTGCAGAGCTTTAGCATTCTCAGCTTCTGTAACTGTTGCAGTGAGAAAAGCTCCTTGGTCAAAAGTAATTTGCTTACCATCCCTCATAGCTTGGATATCAATATGCCTTAAATTACAAGCAATACTTCCCATTAACTTTCTATAAAACTCCATCACTTCATTATGGATGTCACTTTGCTCAGTAAGAATAGTTCCATCACCTTTATGTAGAATACTCATACTTCTATTCTGATGCTTGGCCTTGATGATAGAATGAAAAAAATCATTATTTTTATCTCCCATTCTAAGCCAATCCACCTTAGCTCTTTATCTTAACATATTACCCTCCATTTCATTCCAATTAATCACCCTCTCAATACACTTTTTCACAATATCAATCAAGTTGCCATCCATCCTATTATGAGTGATAGCATTTTGGGCTAAGTCTAAATCTCTTATGGCTTTAACCAATTCCTGATTGGCATTGGTCATGCTTTTACCAAGTTGAACCAATTCAGGTTTAAGTCTTTGGAGTTTCTGCCACAGAACATGCATAGGAGTACCTCTTATAGGCCTATTCCAACTATTCTGAACCACTTCCTCATAACCTATCATTTCAACCATACAATTATAAAACTTGAATCTTCTGGTTTTATTCTTGGGCTGCATCTTACCTTCCACACATAACAGAGCATGATCTGAAACACTAGGAGGTCGAATTTTCAGGTGGTAGTCCAAATGGTCTTGAAACCATTGCACATTCCCCAATACTCTATCAATCCTAGAGTAGATAGTTCCCACATTATGTTTATTGCTCCAAGTAAAATAATCTCCTATACTTTCCATTTCACTCAAGCCAGCAACATTCATCATCTCTTGTAAATCAAAATACTCATTTTCAGTAACCATCCTGCCTCCAATTCTATCATTAGCCCTGGCCACATTGTTAAAATCCCCAATGACACACCATGGACCCTGAATAGTACTATGCAAAAGCTCCAGATCTTTCCATAACACTCTTCTGTGTTCTAATTGGTTTTGAGCATATATTGCAGTCAACTAGTAACTCATACGTTGAAAAGTCTTTAGATGAAGATGATAGTGTTGATGATATATCTGATACAGACGATGAAGTCACCAACATGATTCAACCAGTTAAAATTGTTCACCCAACAGAATGTATATTTTATTAAAAAAATAGGTGAATATATTTATCATTTTTTTACAATTGTATTTAATGGTAAATAATTACGATTGTGATATTGACCTCAATTTTAATTTTTTAACTATTAGGTGTAGAAGAAATTCAAAATCCATTTTGGAATGATGCTTTGCATTATAACAATATCAATTGGAGTCATCCTAATGAGGAGGACATTTGCGGTTTGGAGATGCCATCGAGTTTTAATGTTGGGCAAAAATTATATGTTGGCATGGATTTTGATAGTAAAGATGCGGTAAAAAATGCACTGAAACACTATGTTATGAAGGTGCATCAAAGTTTTAAAGTTGTTGAAACCAAATCGTACAAATATATCGTTTGTTGCCCAAATAAAAGCGCATAGTGTCCTTGCCCTTTTTATAAGAGGACAATTTTATCTAAAAAAACTGATTCATGGAAAGTGACACAATGGGGTGGACCACACACATGTCTGAATATGAGTATGACACAAGATCATGAGAAACTTGATTCAGATTTAATTGCCACTTGTGTAGTAGGTACATTTTTTGTTCATATTATCGTACTTTTGCGTTATTTGTTATTTACATTTTTTAAATTTATTAACAGGCATGATTAGAGAAGATCCATCAATAAAAGTTTCTTTGATTCAAGAAAGGATAAACAATGAATTTTTCTATAAGGTTTCATACAAAAAAGCATGGATGGCGAAACAAAAAGCGATTGCAATTGAATATGGCGATTGGGAAGAGTCATATGCGAAACTTTCGTCGTGGCTGAAACATATGCAAAATCATTCTCCTGGATCCTATTTTCAAATACTGCACGGCGATTTTATTGTTGGGAATACGGTGAGTCACGAACACAGTTAGTTTCATAGAGTGTTTTGGGCGTTCGGTCAATGTAAAGAGACTTTTAATTATTGTAAGCCAATCATACAAGTTGACGACACACATTTATACGGCAAATACCGTGGGACCCTGTTAATGGCCACATCCCAAGATGAAAATGGTGGTGTTCTTCCTCTAGCATTCGTCGTAGTTGAAGGTGAAACGTTAACAGCGTGGTCATGGTTTTTGGCACACTTGCGTGAACACGTGACAAATAAAAATGGTATTTGTCTCATATCTGATTGTCACGCGAGTATAAAATCTGTTGTTGCTAACAAAACACTTGGTTGACAACCACCCCACAGTTATCATGTTTACTGCATCCGACACATAGCAAGCAATTTCAATAGCAAATTCAACAATGCCAAACAAAAAGAAATGTTGAAGAAATTGGGTAAGATTTAATTTATAATATGAAGTTAATTTAAGTATCATATATAGTTAAAATTGTTTTTGCTAACTAATTTTATGCAGGCTACACTCCTTGCAAGCATATGTTTGATCAAAATTTAGAAAAACTTCGTCAATTGAGTCCAACCATAGCAACATGGACTGATCGCATTTCAAAGGAAAAATGGACCATGGCTTATGATAAAGAAGGACGTAGATATGGTCACATGACAAACAACCTCTCAGAATGTGTAAATAATGTATTGAAGGATTGTCGCAGCATACACATAACAGCGTTGGTGGAATCAACATATAGTAGGTGTCAAAAGTACTTTGTTGATTGTGGTCAACAAGCCCAAAGACAATTAAATAAAGGAGAAGTATATTGTTCTAAGGTTGTTAAAGAACTTCGAAAAAATCAAGAACAAGCTTGTTCGCACATCGTCCGCATCTATGATATCCACTAGACAAGGTTTGAAGTAGAGGAGACATTCAATCCTATAACGCAACGTGGCGGACAAAAGTGGGTAGTTAACTTGAATGACCATTATTGTCAATGCGGAAAGTATTTTGCACTTCACTATCCATGTTCACACATTATTGTTGCTTGTGGTTATGTGAGCATGAATTACTTGCAATATGTAGATGTTGTTTACACAAATGAGCACATCTTAAAAGCTTACTCCGCACAATGGTGGCCTCTTGGGAATGAAGCGGCAATTCCTCCTTTTGATGACTCATGGACACTTATCCCTGATCCAACTACAGTTTGTGCGAAAGGTCGACCAAAATCAACTAGGATAAGGAATGAGATGGATTGGCTCGAACCATCTAAGCACCGACAAAAATGTAATAGATGTGGAACAAAAGGACACAACAGGCATCGATGTCCAATGCAATCTGAAAATGGAAGTTGTTAAATTAATTGATTTATGTATTTAGTTTGTGTTCTTCAATGAAATCATAGCTATCCAATATCAATTTGTTTCAAAATTATTTATTATGTTATTTTTGTGCGGGACATAAACTGCATCCATTAGTAAACCTTCATAAAATAAACGATCATAGAAGTCTCAAATTGACATAAAAATCATTCGTTATGATGTCCGTGATGACGTGAGGATGTGCCGCATGGTCGTTCCCATCTTCGTGTTTGTCTATCGGGATTTCTTCTGCCCCTATGCCTCCCCGCTTCAACTTGGTCAGCCTCACTAGAAAATTGGTGACGTAAATCAACACCTAATAAGCCATCCATATCAGTTATTGCTCTTGGTACAGTAGTACCTAATGGGGCATTAGGTGTTGCAATTGGAGCATCATGTTGTTGTGAAGCGGTCATAGTAGGCCATGAAAAATTAGAATATGTTTTCGCAACACCACCGAACGAATGTTTGCTTGCAGAAGTATCACTTTGATGACCTTCGAAAGGATAATGATTCATTTGTGTCGGATACTAAGAAAATGTTGGTGGTGTGTAATACATTCCATGGCCACGGTCTTCCATCTTTGGGTAGAAATATGGTTCCACTTCAACAGCCTCTCTTCATCTGCCTATGCCTTGAGTTTCAACACTTGACGGGAGAATATGAAACTCTTGTGCCGCAAATTGATACTCTGTTACTAGACCATGTGACACAGGCTCAGTGATTCTCTCTTACTCTTCGGATAAAATAGTTATTTTCTCCACATATGGCATGAGATCATCAACTGTTCATGTATTCCTCCCTTGTGGAGACACCATGTACTGTAATGTCTCTGCAACTTCAGCCTGTAATTATTAGGGTCAGCAAATTAATGGCAATGATTTCAAAAATAAATTGAAGTTAAATATTCAAAAAACAAAAAAAAAATACCAATGTAGCTGTGTTTGTATTTTTAGGGTCAACAAGCATCTTTGTTTTTTGCGTATACTAGACCATAGTCGGAGTTAAAGTTCAATAGGCCCTCTTGTCAAGGATAATCGTCGACCCTAAAATTAGCTCGATTGTTCCATTGATTGATCATTAGGACGAACAGTTGCCCCCAATTTTTATCATGTTTGTCTTTCAATGTTATGCCATGAATATTCAAGGGTTGCGAAGGACACCCTGAAATTGGTTGTTGCATTCCAAATTGTCTCAATACTTTATCGGGTTGGTGTCACTCAATAACTTGGAAACAAATTAGTGGCATCACCACGCACCACGCTACACTTCCAACTAAGCAAATTGGAGGCAACACTGACATAACATTTGCTGTGTAAGGCTCCCACAGAAACTGCATATAACAACACAGTTGTTTATTTTCAGTGAAATATGACATATTATTTATTATTTAACCAATACATTAACAAGTTCTTACCTCATGTCATTTCGTAATATCTAATCTTACGACCAAAAACTCTCAAATCATCATTGTCAATATATTGATTTCCACGTCGCAGCCACCTAAAAAAATTATAAATTAATATACGTTACATTATTAATTATTTTCAAATGAAATCTAATTTTTTAAACGACTAACCTATGCCCGAGTGGTTTATTTTCTATTAGGGGAAGAGTCATCTTTGGAGCCAAAGTTGTACATCATTCTTATGCCCACATTTGTATTAAGATGCACATACCTCCTATTGATTTAATTTTATAATCGGTGGCACTGCACATCTCTGTATATAAATAAGCAAGTACGGTAGGTCCCCATGCATACGTGCTGCACTCTGGAAAGTCTCATAAAGATTGCAGGTACCTTAGGGAAATTTTGCTACTGGCTTTGTCAACCAATAAGACACCTCCAATGAATTTTAAGATTCATGCACAAGTAAGCCTTTCTACTTGTTGTAGGTTATCATCATGGTTATTTAATTGTGGAAAATGGTGAGCCAACCAACTTAATTTAATCATACTACCTTTAAGTTCACCTTCTTCTGGTCTAACTCCTAACAATTCTTCACATAAATCAACCAAATTAAGATTTGTTGGACCAATTAATGGTGACCAATCCACACGGAGACCTAATAAAATAGAGACATCTTGTAGAGTAACAGTGCATTCTCTGCATCTCATGTGAAAAGTATGTGTTTTCGGTCTTCATCTTTCTATCAAGACACTAATTAATGTCGCATTTATTTTTAAATATCTCATCTTCTTAATCCAATAAAAATCAGATTGCCGAAATAGAGGAATAATTTCTGCTGGTATTTCTTCTTGACCTTGATACGTGGGGACAACTCGTCTAATGTGTAATTTTCTATCTTCTTCCCCATTTCAAAATATGTTCTGAAACGTGCTTATCTTACATCCATAACACATCACCATCAACTAGACCAGATTTAATCTGCATATTTGACGAAGATGATGAACAAGATGTCATTTATACTGCAAAATTAAATATAATACAATAACTGACAAAATATTTTATACAATATTTGTCCATAATATAATAAAATTAAGTATATTTATAAAAAATTAAATTAAATATATCTAAAAATTATTAATTACACCATAAATATATTATATAAAATAAATTAAAAAAACATGCAAACAAGCAAAAAAAAATTAATTATCTAACAAAAATAACAACAGCCTATATAAAAAAATAAATCAGAATTATATTTATAATAAATTCATACAACAGAATAAATAAATAAATAAATTGTCACGAAATAATTCTGCACAATTTTTTCTCAATATCTAACACTTTATATATATATATATATATATATATATATATATTACCAAGAGTGACCACGGTTCATTATTTCATGTACATATACACACAATTACAATTACAGTTCTCCTTAGTTATTTTTTACTATAACTAGTATTTGGGAAAATTTACAGCTATTATACGTAATAATAATGCAAAATAAATATATGTTTATAATAAAAAAAAGTTAAATAACAACAACAAAACAATACCTCAACGTGAAGTGAAGGGATTGCTACCACAAGTTTTCGCTCCCACCTTTAGCGAAACACCAATTTTCGTTCCTTTGGAATATTGTTTTCAGATGTGGATCAAATGATACTTCTATGTTGTGTTTGAAGTAAAATTCGATAATTTAGTAGCCATTAGAGGTTTTATTGTAGAGTTTCAAAATTATGCAACTTTGTTTCGCTTGCAAGGGGTTATTCTTGCTTAAGCGAGATAGGTGATAAAGAGTGATCTGGATATAGTTCTAGCTTAAGCAAGAAAAAATCCTAACATAAACGAGAATACCAAAAAATGATTAAGTTAGTCTCTAGAATTCTCACTTAGTGAGAATTAAGTGGTACTTAAGCAAGAACAAAATAGAGATCGATGTAATTCTGGGAGTAATCTCGCTTAAACCAAACTTCATGCTTAACATCTTATAAAATGGATACTGAATGAATTTTAATTGAAATTTTCTATATTATATGAAAATTATGAAAATATCACAACTGTAGAGTTATGTTAAGAAAATCACATTTTGTCCGATCTATAAAGATGCAGCAAAATACGAAATTTAAAAATTGGCATGGTGGTTAAGTTATAGACTAGTCTGTGCCCAACATTTTGTAGAGAAGTAAAAAAAAAATATTATATATGAAAAGATTGAAAACGTAAAAAAAAATGAAACCTTTTAAAAGATATCATAAAATAGGAATTTAAATACCATTTAAAATATCAAATTTATATTTTTTTCAAATGTATGAATAATTTAGTGTATATTATTAACTATTCTGATCATTATTATTTTAGTGTAAATAAAATTTTAAAATTGAAATGAATAGAATGTATTTGTATCTAATTATGGCTAAAAAATAATTTAAATCTTTTATTAATTACAAAAGATAAATTCTATTCTCAAGCATATAAAAATTTATAACTAAATTTTCATTACAAAAATAAAAGAAAAATAAAATATTTTTTTAAAACGTATTCTATATTATTAAAAAGTGATAATGTAAGTTTACCTAAAGCGGCTAATCAACTGAAGTTCATTATTAATTTCCACCAAATAATAGAGTTAGTGCGTCAACTTAAACCTTGAGAATCTCTGCTGTATGTTATCTAATTATTTTTTGGAACAAGAACAGTGGATAGCAAAGTAATGGACGCAGTCAAAAGATGTAATTATTAGGTAATAAGCAATGGTTTAAGCACCAACATAAGGTTAATTATCACCGTTCCATTATTATATTGACTATTGTTATGATAATTTGTGCTTTCCTTTCATGGCCGCAAATGACAAGTTCCTTTTCTTAGATTTGTACAACCCATTATACAACTGTATCATAACAAAAACAACTAATTAATTAGTGGTTAAATATTTGCTACAATTATTTTCTACCTAAACTAATTTATTGTGATTAGATAGGTCATGGTTTTGGGACACATCTATCGTAAATCATTTTCTTCTTATTTCTGTCAAGAAAATAACTCGACCATACCAGGCTCCCACTTTTCCTTCTTCATATATATGATTTCATTGATGTGCCCCCTTTCTCAAACTATTTAGTATTTACAAGTTCTACGTACGTGGGTGATTGTTTTTTGGTTGAGAAAATGGCTGCTAGAATGGTGAATCCGAAAGGAACGTACTAAGGGTACGGAAATTAATTTTTATTATATGTATGTAATTTAGTTTCTAAAAACAATAATTTAATTAACTCATATGCATAAACAAATTCAAGAATTAATTAAATTAAAAAAATAAAATTAAGCTTCTTTTTATTTTATGGAAAAAAACTTTCCTTTGTTGGGCAACGGAGGTCCATCATTTTTTTTTTTTTGGATTTTGATAAATTATAGGGAACTGGATCCTCTAGAGTTTAAAATTAAACTGTACCTATACATAATTAAGTTTTGAAAAACAAATTGTGCTTTATTTTAATGGAAAAAATGAATATTTGCGCGCAATCAAAATTTTAATGAATGTGTAAAAATTATTACATAATTGTTGTATGAATAACTTTATTATTTTTTAAATGGATTGATTTGGTAGAATTGGACTGTTGGGGGCAGTAAAATATAAATCAATCTATACGCTACCTATTTTTGGTTCACATACGATGTTTCTTCAATAATTCAATCATGGATGGAAACAAACAATAGAATAGAACACCTGAAATAGAAGTTTTGTAAGCTATACTTTTCACCGGTGCATTTGGAGAAAACTAAGATCAGAATTCAGAAGCTTGAAGCTTTAGGGTCACATATGATGACAACTATATTGTCTATTGCTATATATCTCAATCTTGGCATCTCTCCTCTTCGTTCCAATGTTTGGGCTAGCTATGTGTCAACGATGACATATATATACTTGCAACAAAGTTCAACCAAAATCGAAGACAAACAATGGAAGGAAGAGCAAAAATGACAATATTGAGATACAGTGCTTGAATAGTACTGAAATATTGCATGCCTTGGCCATGAAAAACTGAAACGGACATGTTTCCTGAAGTTAATTAATTAAGCTAATGACGACATTGTGTTGCTGTACCGTGCCATATATAATTAATGTTGAGGTTGAATATTCAAATCAATCACATATTTTTTTAAGGTATATATTTTAAGGATAAATAGTCATTTTTGTCCTTGAATGTGTAGAGCGTTGACAAATTCATTCCCGAAAAATGAAAAATCAAATTTTAGTCTCCGAAAGTGAAAAAAGTGCGACAAATTCATCCATCCGTTAACTTTCGTCCATTACCGTTAATGAAAGAGCCTATGTGACACAAAGGAACGAAAATTTCATAAAAATGATTACTAACATGACGGCTGAATAGACTATACCAAAATGTCAGTAAGTTTTTACTGAAACAAAATGTCAGTAAGTTTCCATTGGACTAATTTGTCAGACTCCAAATTTTATTTCATTTTAGGATAAAATATAATTTAATCTTTATCTCCCATCCCCCCTCCCCCCCCTCTTTTCATTGTTGCAAGCATAACATTACAATAAGTACTTAAAAAATAGGGAAACAAACATAAGTTAGAACAAAAATAATAATAAGAATAATATTGATTAATAAACATAATCTTTTTGTTACTTTAAAATTTCTAATCTAATAGTGTCTTTTCCAAAATGAGATTCAAACAAGAATACACCGTCATTAAGTTAATCCTTACAAAAAATAAAATGATTGGTACACTCTTACAATATTTTTTTGTGAGAGTACATTTTTGTTTGAATCTCATTTTGGGTAAGGTACTGTCACATTAGAAATTTCAGAGCAATAGACATATTATGTTTGTTAACCAATATTATTCCTATTATTATGTTTGTAACTTATACTTATTTTTCTATTTTTTAAGTGTTTATTGTAATGTTATGCTTGTAACAATAAAAAAAAAAAAAAGAAATATGAAGATTAAATTATATTTTACCCTTAAATGAAACGAAATTTGGGATCTGACAAATTAGTCCAATGGAAACTTATTGACATTTTGATCCAATTTATTTAGCAGTCATGTTGGCAATCATTTTTGTGACATTTTTGTCTATTTGTGTCACATAAGTTCTTTCATTAACGGTAATGGACGGAAGTTAACAATTGGATATATTTGTCACAATTTTTTTTACTTTCAGGAACTAAAATTTGAATTTCTATCTTTTGAAGATGAATTATCAGCGCTCTATACCTTCAAGGACAAAAATAATTATTTACTAATATTTTTATTATGTAAAATTGATGCTAGTCCAAGGAGTGAAACAACCTAATTTAATTATATCTTGTATATTTTATTCATAATTAAAAATATGTTAAAACTATCAAGAATGAAAGAAGTGAATGATAGTTTTCAAATTCATTAATCAAAGTATTACAAAGGTGGTTTATTTATACAAATATAGAGAATAACCAAATTGAGTAACCAACTTCTAGTAACTCCTAGTAACTAACTTCAATAACTTCTAGTAACATAACTAAGTAACTATTCACCTAACTTCTAATAACTCCTAGTAACTAACTTCAACCGCTTAATTGTGATACCCCCCTCAAGTTGACGAATAGATGTTAATCATTCCCAACTTGGCAATGAATTTACCAAAAATCGGGCTTGGAAGTGCTTTTGTAAAAACATCTGCAACCTGGTGTTGGCTCTTGACATGGACAAGCTTGACTACTTTGGACTGAACATATTCTCTAATGAAATGATGATCAATGTCAATGTGCTTGGATCGTTCATGATGAGCAGGGTTTGAAGCAAGACTTATAGTAGATTTATTATCACAAAATAACATCACAGAAGGCACATCAACTTCAAAGTGAAGAAGTAACTTGCTTAACCAAACAATTTCACTAGTAACATAAGACAAGACACAATATTCAGCTTCAGTGGATGATTTTGAAACAGTGGGTTGTTTCTTAGAACGCCAAGAAATAAGGTTGTTTCCAAAAAAGACACAAAAGCTAGAAGTAGATATTTTGGTATCAACACAACTGGCCCAATCAGCATCCGCAAAGGCAGTGAGGTTGAGAGAGTTCTGAGCAGGAAAAAACAAACCTTGTCCAAGAGCAGATTTGATATACTGCAGAAGATGATGAACAGCATGTAGGTGAGGAACTCTAGGTGCTTTCATAAACTGACTTAAGCGATTCACAACAAAGGTGATATCAGGCCATGAGATGGTCAAATAAAGCAATCTAGCAATTAATCTTTTGTACATTGATGGATCAAGGAGTAAGTCTCCATCATGAAGATTGAGTTTCAGATTGGGATCCATTGGTAAATTGGAAGGTTTGCAGGCCAAGAAACTTGTATCCTCCAAAAGAGATAGAGCATACTTTCGCTGGGATAGTGAGATACCTCTACTGGATTTGGCTATTTCTAAGCTAAGAAAATATTTCAAAGGGCCAAGGATCTTCAATTGAAACAAAGACTGTAATTTGATCTGAACAGCTTGTACGGAGGCAATAATCGGCCCTGACAGGATGATGTCATCTACATATACTAGTAAAATGACTAAGGAATTGCCTGAGCCAATGGTAAAAAGGGAGTAATCATGTTTGGATTGATGGAATCCATGACTAAGAAGAGTAGTGGAGAACTTACAAAACCATTGTCTAGAGGCTTGTTTTAGGCCATATAATGATTTGTTCAATTTGCATACTAATGAAGGATTGGATGACTTGTATCCCTTGGGAAGTTCCATATAAACTTCTTCAAATAAATCGCCATTCAAAAAAGCATTGTTAACATCCAATTGTAGAAGGCACCAGTTTCTAGCAGCAACAATACAAAGCAAAACTCTCACAGTGGTAAGTTTGGCTACTGGAGAGAATGTATCGGAGAAATCGATCCCAACTTGTTGTGTATAACCTTTGGCAACCAATCGTGCTTTGTATCTATCTACAGAGCCATCCATTTTGTATTTAACTTTATACACCCATCAACATCCTATACAATGCTTACCAGGTGGTAATGGAACAAGTGTCCAAGTGGAATTTGCTTCAAGAGCTTGGATTTCCTCATGCATTGCTCGACGCCATTCAGGATAAGGAACAGCTTGATGATAGAACTGAGGTTCATATACAGAGGAGATGTGATTAATGAAAGTTTTGTAAGGAGGGCTAAGAGGCAATAGGGAACAATGATGTTGGATGGGATATGCAGCCTGAGATTGTGATATTACATAATCAGACAAGTATAAGGGATGCTTAGAGTGGCGTGTACTCCTTCTTAAGGAGACAGAGGGCAAAATGTGAGGATGATCTGAGCCAGGGATTGAGGATGAATCAGTTTGGTCATGGTTAAAGCGATTAGTTGGTTGTGGTGATTGGCTACTAGTCTGGTCAGGGTTAGGTAAGGTATTAGTTATGGGAATGGGAATAACCAAATCAAGTAAAGGATCCGGAATGACTTGAGGTTGTGAAATGGTTTGAAAAGGAAAAATGGATTCATGAAAGACAACATCTCTAGACACAAAAAATTTCTTATTGTCTAGGCTATACAATTTGTATCCTTTATAACCTTGGGGATAGCCAACAAAAATGGCAGGCACTGCTCGAGGAGAAAACTTGTTCCTTGATGATGGAAGAGTGGAAGCAAATGCTAAATAGCCAAAACTTCTTAAGGCATGATAGTCAGGTTCCTTTTTGAACAAAATATTGTAGGGTGAGCAGTGTTGCAGCAATGGTGAAGGGGTTCTGTTGATAAGAAAACATGCAGTGGTAACACAATCACCCCAGAATGAGATAGGAACTTTAGACTGAAAAAACAAAGCTCTTGCTACATTGAGCAGATGTTGATGCTTCCTTTCCACTACTGAATTTTGTTCTGGCCTTTCAACACAGGAAAATTGATGAAGAGTGCCCATGGAAGCCAAAAACTGAGTGAGGGCAAGTTCTTTAGCATTATCAGACCTGAGGCATTTGATAGATACACCAAACTGAGTCTGAACCATGGTGAAAAATTGTTGCACATAGATTGAAGCTTCAGAATTGTTCTTAAGCAGAAATAGCTAAGTGAATCTTGAGCAATCATCAACCAATGTAAGGAAAAATCTCCTTCCCTCATAGGTAGGGTGAGCATAGGGATCCCATATATCACAGTGAATTAAGTCAAATGGTAATTTAGATAAATGGTTAGAGTTAGGAAAAGATAATCTTCTAAATTTAGCAAGAGGACAAACAGAACAATTAGAAGAAGAAAAATTAGGAGAAAGGTGCAGACCAATTTTATTATTCAAATGTTTGAAAACTTTGTCTGAGATATGACCAAATCTAGAATGCCAAATATAAGCATTTTTACAAGGAATGAAATTTGTATGGGAATTGATAACAGGAAAAGTAAATTTGCAATCAAGAGTGTCCTTGAGATCTAAGACATAAAGGCCTTGGATGATAGCCCCTCTACCAATCCTCTTGCAAGCTTGCTTCTCTTGAGTATCAAATTCATTTTGGGAAAAAGAAATGGACAAATTAGGATTGGTTAGAAGAGCACTAACTGAAATTAAATTGAATTTGAATTTAGGAATGTAGGCAACATTATGCAAGAGTAAGGTATTGGTTAAGCAAATCGAACTAATGGCAATGATAGGTATAACATCATTGTTAGGCAGAGTGACAGTTTTATCATAAACAAGTTAGTAAGATCGAAAATGATGAAGGGAACAAGAAATATGAATGCTGGCACCAGAATCTAAAAGCCAACAATCATGAAGAAAATTAGAAGTGGATGTGGAAAGGATCATACCATTAGCAGAAGAAACACCTTGAGGGATGACAGCATTGGTAGCATGACTTTCTAAAAGGTTCATCAATTGGCTAGGAACCCGAGTCACCAGAGGAAGATGGTGAGTGAGACATATCAACAGTTACTTGTTGAGCAACCTTGTGTGGTGGTTCAGAAGATGAAGAATGTTTCTTGACTTCTGAGGAAAAACTAGTCCTCTTATAATTTGGAGGATAACCATGCAACTTGAAGCAACGATCCTGAGTATGACCCAACATACCACAATGAGCACACAAGGGGCGATTCTTAGAAGATCCTTTAAAGCGATTGGTAGAATGATTGCGTGCAACAGAAGAAGGCTTCAAGGCAAAAGCATGTGAAACTTCACTAGCAAAGGTGGAAGCACCAACTTCCTTTTGCTTTTCTTCTTGAACAATTAAGGAAAAAACCTTAGTTACTGAGGGAAAGGGATCCATGGATAAAATTTGACCTCTGATAGTAGAGAAGGATTCGTTCAACCCCATCAAGAACTGCATAGCATACTCCATTTGTTCAAAATCGCACCAAGGTTTAATTCCTCCACATGTGCAACTATGTGAGGGCTTCAGTTCTGATAATGACTCCCACAGAGAACGAAGCTTGGAGTAGAAAGAGGAAGCAGACATGGAACCTTGTTGCAGAGTGATCAATTCATGCTTAAGTTGAAAAATTAAAGGATCATTTCGTTGCTCGAAACATTCTTGAAGATCATCCCAGATTGCTTTGGCAGAAGAACAATGTAAGATACTAACTTGCATTTCTTTGGATAAAGAATTAAGGAGCCAGGAAGAAACAATACTATCGTTGCGATGCCACAAAGCATGAGTGGAGTGACCCAAAGCAGGTTCAGAAATTGAACCATCGACAAACCCAAATTTGTTCTTCCCATGAAGAGCCATGCGCATTGCTTTCTTCCAAGAATTATAGTTGTCATCGGTAAGAGGATGAAAAACTAAGACAATGCCAGGGTGGTCGGAAGAATGAAGAATGAAGGGGTTAGAATCATCAATGGTAGTCATGGTCATGAGAGAAAAAAAGAAATAACTTCAATAGGAAGAAAGAGGTACGAAAGCAAAAACTGCTGATACCATATTAGGAATGAAAGAAGTGAATAATAGTTTTCGAATTCATTCATCAAAGAATTACAAAGGTGGTTTATTTATACAAATATAGAGAATAACCAAATTGAGTAACTAACTTCAATAACTTCGAGTAACATAACTAAGTAACTATTCACCTAACTTCTAATAACTCTTAGTAACTAATTTCAACCGCTTAACCGTGATAAAAACATATGTACGATATAAGTTTGTAAGATTCCTCTTCAATCATATAATTGTCAAAGTTAATTAATTAAATAGTCTATCAAACTTAACTAACAAGTAAGGCACTATTGTTAATTATATGCGGCAAGGACGGGTTCAACAAGTGTTGGCCTCTGTGCATGACTCTTTCTTGATGTTACTCTCCTATGTTTATATAGCGAAATCGTTTTAATAACAAATTAGCAAAGGTATTTTTTTAATTTAGTATAATTTTAATTTAGTGAAATTAAAAATATGATTTCTTATCCAATTAAAACTTAATATACTTTCAACTATTTTCGTGTTTATAACTGTGTATTATTGTGTTTTTTCATTTATATAACTAGCTAATGATATATTTAAAAAGTTAATTTTTTTTCCTTAATCCTCTTATTTATCAGAAAAAATGAACCATGATTCAGGGCCGAGTAAGCCACTAGGCCACTGAGGCAACGGCCTTAGGCCTTCAATTTTTTAGGACCTCAATATTTTTATGCATTTTTCAAAGAAATATTCATCATTAATTTTAATTATTAAATGATAAATTAAGTTATAGTATGATATATTATTTGGTATTATTTTTATTAATAAGAACACAAATATTAAATATAGATGTAAGTATTATTATAAATAATTTAAGTATATTTTTCTTATTTACTTAAAAAAATTAAGCAAACTATTTTCAAATGTTAAGAGAAGTGTTAAGAGAAGAAATTAGCACACGAATAAAAGTATTGAGTAATATTAAAACTTTAGATTCTTTTCCAAATGTTTACATTGCATATAGAATTTTATTGATAATCCCTGTAACAATTGCTATTGCTGAAAGAAGTTTTTCAAAATTAAAATTGCATAAATCATATCTAAAATCAACAATGTTACAAGATAGATTGAATGAGTTAGCTATTTTATCTATTGAAAGTGAAGTGTTAGAATTATTTGATTATAAAATTCTGATAAATGATTTTCAGCTAAAAAAACTAAAAAATTAATATAAAAATTGATATTTTATATAATATACTAAGTCTCTTTAAAATTCTTATAAAAAAAATTCATTTAATATTTTTGCCTTAAGTCCGAAAGGCCCTATGATTAATCTAGATTTTTCGACCGAAAGGTATCAAAATTAATTTATGTACCGGTAAAAGCTTACTCTCTTCGGTTATCAAAATATTTGCATTGGTGAATATTTTAACAATCCAAAACTTTATCCAACGTTATATTTTGTTGGCGTTTACTATAAGATGGATAACATTAAAAAAAAATCATTTAGGCAACAGGCATCTTTACTAAAAATAATCAAGTTCAAGTAAAATAATTTATCATGAGTGGTAAAAAATTTTCTAATTATTTAAAGCAGTTATATAGTTATAATTTAAACTCGAGACTCATAATTAAGCTGAAAAAATTTCATGTGAATTAATCCACGTATTCAGTGATCGGATAACATTAATTAGTTTTCATTCAAATTACTTTCTATTTTTTTTTTATTTTACAGAATTAATTTTAGTTAAATTCAGAATTTAAATTTGTTTTACTAGGTCCTTCTAATTTTCAATTTTTGAAACTAAATCATAGGACGCTTGAAACTAAATCCTAGGGAGGCCTACGAAGATTAGTTGAAAATTTCTAAGTTTTGCTGACGAAGCAAAAACCTTGATCAAGATGGAGTAACTCATGTCTATATATAAAAACTTGTTTAGGGCCGGGCTTATTTAAATCAAAAAATTTTAAAACACGAATAATTAAAGGGTGTTGCTAGGTACACCCAGCATTATAGCTAGTGTACCCAGCATTTTTTTAAAATACCAAAACTGCCCCTGCATTTTTATTTTTTTTGCATTTTTGATGGGTGTGTGTGAGGGTGGTCCATAAATCGTACGGATCAAGTTGATCCGTAAGGTTGATATGGATCAACTTGATCCGTAAGGCTTCTACGGATCAAGTTGATCCGTATTATTCCATAAAAGGCTTACGGATCAAGTTGATTCGTAAAAGGCTTACGAATCAACTTGATCTGTAAGTCTTTTACGGATCAACTTGATCCATAGAAGCCTTACGGATCAACTTAAATGGCTTAGGAATTAAGGATATTTTTTTTATTTTACCTTAAGTGCTGGGTGTACCAGCAATAATGCTGGGTGCACCTAGCAACACCCGTAATTAAAATAGCTTGTGCTCCTCACCATGTCGTTTTCACTTTTCAGCACTGGGACACCCAAGTGTGACAATTTGTAATCCATTCACACTGATGGGCTCCAAATTAACCTTTATGTGGACGCTGGGAGTGTTGAGGGGCAAATATCATGTGATAAAGATAGTGGACTTTTCCCAGCAGCTAGGCCCAACCTGATGTCTACAGGGATGATTAAGATATATGTGGGCCAATCCAGGACTGGACCTTTATAGTAGGGGAGTTGCTAGGTGCACCCAGCAATATTGCTGGTGCACCCAGCAATTTATTGAAAGTACCATTTTGCCCTTTAAAATAAAATTATAAAAAACACAAATGTAATTTCCGGAAGACTTTTTTTCGAACAGATTCTTCTTCTCTCCCGGAACACAGATTCTTCTTCTCTCCCGGAACACAGCTTCTTCTCTCCCGGAACAGCTTCTTCTTCTCCCGGAACCTGCTTCTTCTTCTCTTCTCCGTGAAGCTTCTTCTCCGCGAGGCGCGCCAAGGCTTTCTTCTTCTTCTCCGCGAACAGGTTAGTTCCCCTTCCCCTTACCCTTAGCTTGTAATGTGCATCACTGTTAGCATAGCAATGGAACCTTAGCATAGCAATGGAACCTTAGGGTAGAAGACGAGAGGGGAGAAGACGAGAGTACGCCGGAAAAAATGGCGGAAAAGGCTGACGGAGAAGTCTTCCGGAAGACCCGTTAGGGGTTCTTCCGGAAGTTCCGGAAGAACCTTTTCCGGAAAGTTTCCGGAAGAAGTGTTCTTCCGGAAGTAACCAAACGTCTTCCGGAAGAACACTTCTTCCGGAAGACTTCCGGAAAACGTCTTCCGGGAACTTTCCGGAAGAAGTGGTTCATCCGGAAGAATTCCGGAAGACGCGCACTTCCGGAAGAACTTTCAAAGTTCCGGAAGACCTTTCCAGAAGAACCCCTTCTTCCGGAATGTTTCCGGAAGAACCACTTCTTCCGGAAGTGGTTTTTTTGTTTTTTTTTTTAAATTTTTTTTAAACAGAAATTGTTTTGTTTTTTTTAAATGAATTATTTTATTTATTTTGGTTATTTTGTTTTTTAGATTTTATGAAAAATGAAGTTTGGGTTTTTGATGTCATATTTTTTTTATAATTTAAATTGTGTATTTTTACTAAATATTAATTTGTAAATTAATTTTTTTTTATAAAAGTAGTTGTGTTTGTTTTTGTTTATTGTTTTTTTTTTAAATTAGTGTTTTTTCTTTAAAAATGAAGTTGTCTATTTTTATAATTAAAGTTGTGTGTTTTGGAAGTTTTATAAAAATACTAATTTTTTATAATTAATTAGTTTATTTTATTATAAATGAAGTATTTTATTTACTAAAAAAATTGTGGATGTTTACTAAATAATTTTTTTTTACATTAGTTGTTTAATTTTTTAAAAAAATTAAGTTGTGGATGTTTAGTAATGAATTATTTTTATATTAGTTGTGTTTTGTTTTTATAAATGAAGTTGTTTATTTTTTTAAAAAAAAAATTAACTTGTTGATGTTTACTAAGTAATTTAGTTGTGTTTTTTTTTAGAAATGAAGTTTCTTATTTTTTTTTTTAAATTAAGAGTTGGATGTTTACTAATTAATTTTTTTTACATTAGTTGTGTTTTTTTTTTATAAATGAAGTTGTTTATTTTTTTAAAAAAATTAAGTTGTGGATGTTTAGTAATGAATTATTTTTATATTAGTTGTGTTTTTTTTTTTTTTATAAATGAAGTTGTTTAATTTTTTTTAAAAAAAATTAAGTTGTGCATGTTTATTAATAATTTTATTTTACATTAGTTGTTTTGTTTTATATAAATGAAGTTGTTTAATTTTTTTTTTAAAATTAGGTCGTGTATGTGTGAAAATAATTTGATTTAAGTTAGTCTTATTTGTTTATAAATAAAGTTGATTTTTTATAAAGAAAATTGTGTATATTTTGACCGAAAAAAATACGTGTTCGACATGATTTACAGATCATGGCCAGAACACGAGGTTTAGGTCGTGCCATAGGTAGAGTTGTAGGCAGAGATAGAGCTGCTGACGAGGATGCTGGCGATGTTCCCGAGAGGCGTAGGCCTACTGCCTCAGCCCGTAGGCTACGCGTTCATCAGATGACTACTGAGGGACGTGATATGGCTGAGGACGTCGCTGACATGACTGATGATGTCCCTGAGCAGCCTACGGAGGCACCTGAGATGCGTGCGGACGCACAGGGTGCTGATAGTGGTGAGGGGTCAGATGGTGATGATGCTGCAGAGGGATTCCCTGGTGGTCCACGTGACCCGTCAGTGCTCACATCATTTGCCGAGCATGTTGCACATGCCGTGTGGAGTGGACAGGTATTTTAATTTGTTAATTATTTGTCATTGTTTATTTATTTGTTTATGATTAATTTTTTTTAATAATTGTACAATTTGTACTTCAAATCAGGAACGTCCTGATTTGAAGTTAGTGTCACATGGGAGGAAGCTGACACTGGTTGGGAGGCCAGTGCCTGAGATTGAAGGCCTGGTGGCTGCCACAGGATTAAGTCCACTGATAGATTGTTCAGTTATTACTGGCGATCCTGGACTTATATCCGCATTTGTGGAGAGGTGGCACAGTGAGACTAGCACCTTCCACCTTCCAGTAGGAGAGCTGACGATCACATTGGATGATGTGTCGTCCATTCTACATTTGTCCATCACTGGCGCCTTGCACAGTTTCCACGCTCTTTCTACGGAGGAGGCCAGATTCTTGCTCACGGAGTTGCTGGAAGTGTCTGCGGAGGAGGCCAGAGCCGAGACAGCACTCACACGTGGAGCATATGTACGATTAGGATGGGTTCGTGACATTTATGAGACCAGATGTCAGGCCGGGCGGTGGATTGTCGCAGCTCGCGCTTATTTGCTGCACCTTGTCGGTTGCACTCTTTTTGCTAATAAGAGTGCAACATACGTGCATGTGGTCCACCTTGACGCTTTCCGGGACCTCGCTCATAGTGGTGGTTACGCTTGGGGGGTTGCCGCGCTGGTTCATATGTACGACCAGTTAGATGAGGCTTGTAGGACCACCACCCGACAGCTTGCGGGGTACTTGACGCTATTTCAGGTAAATTTTGTGTTTATTAATATGTTAGGTTCGATTATGATTTAAACATGTTTTTATGTTATGTTAACCTCAATTATTGTGTAGTGTTGGATCTATGAGCACTTCCCTAGTGTGCATCAGTGCGTGACTGACGATACATACCAGGAGACGTCCCCACGTGCTTCCCGGTGGTTGACGTCGAAGGCGCACATGAAGGGCATCACAGGAGCACCCTACAGGGCACGTTGTGATGGTTTGACCGTCACAGATGTGTCCTGGTTGTCGTACACGGAGCATCGGGGTGTTAGGGCGTTTCAGGAGATTTCATCGTTCCAGGGTCAGCTCAGATGGGGTCCTATGATCGTCGCAGTTCGACCGGAGATGGTGGTACGCCAGTTCGGTTACATCCAGAGCATCCCTCCGCCGCCTGTTAGTGCACGATTGTCACAGGATCAGATAGATGACAGGTGGATGGAGTTTGCGGATCACTTACTACCTGCGGGTCAGCCTTGTTTAGTGCCTGGGCAGGTATCTGTGGATTACATTGAGTGATTTTTCCGTATATCTCACCCTTTCATGACACCGACCCAGGCAGCTGACCAGCAGAGGGATGCACCAGCTGCAGACCCTGAGGACTACATACAGCCGCCCAGCCCCCAGGTTCCAGTGGCATTTGACCCCCCTCCATATGTGGTAAGATTATTTGCGCGTTTAATGTTTTATGAGTTGTTGTTTATTTTGAATTTCATAATAAATGTTTTTACTGACTTTGACAGGATGATTATGAGGGATATGAGGCGATTGCACAGAGGTTGGAGCGTGTGCTCAACCTTAGGATAGTCACTGCAGGCACAGAGTTATATGACATTATGTAGGACTGCCTGACGATTGCGAGAGGGGGACCCAGTGCTGATGGGACGGTCAGGGCTCGTCAGAGACGCCGCACGGACCATTGATCATTGTATTTATTTTGTTGTGTTGTAGTTGACATGAATATTTGTAATTATTACAGTTTTTGTTTAATATAGTTGACGTGTTTTGCACAGTTTATTATTTTATAATATAGTTTGTTATTCCGATTGTTTGTGGTCCTTAAGCGAAGTTTACGGTTGTTTTAAATTTATTTTTAAAAAAAAGGAACCTAGAATCATGAGTTTTGTTTGTCAGAATTACATAAAAAATAAAAGTTTTTAAAATGATTAATAATTCATAAGTGAACCTTTTTTCCATGTTCAAGTACCCATGTTTGTAAGAATTACATAAATGAACCCTTTTTCCATGTTTGTAAGAATTACATAAAAAACATAAGTTTTTAGAATCATGAGTTTTGTTTGTAAGAATTACATAAATGAATATTTTTTCCATGTTCAAGTACCCATGTTTGGGATTTTTTTGCGTGGGTGTGGCAGTGCCCTGAGACAACGGAGGATGGCCATTTCTCATGTTTGGACGTCAAAGAATCCAAAAAAAATAGTCCCGTTCCATGGTTCCGTCAACTAACACGTCAAAACAAAGCCTCAAAATCCAAAAAAATAGGAAATGAACCCTTTTTCCATGTTCAAGTACCCATGTTTGGGATTTTTTTGCGTGGGTGTGTATGTGCCCTGAGACAATGGAGGGCGGCCATTTCTCATGTTTGGACGTCAAAGAATCCAAAAAAAATAGTCCCGTTCCATGGTTCCGTCAACTAACACGTCAAAACAAAGCCTCAAAATCCAAAAAAATAGGAAATGAACCCTTTTTACATGTTCAAGTACCCATGTTTGGGATTTTTTTGCGTGGGTGTGTATGTGCCCTGAGACAATGGAGGGCGGCCATTTCTCATGTTTGGACGTCAAAGAATCCAAAAAAAATAGTCCCGTTCCATGGTTCCGTCAACTAACACGTCAAAACAAAGCCTCAAAATCCAAAAAAATAGGAAATGAACCCTTTTTACATGTTCAAGTACCCATGTTTGGGATTTTTTTGCGTGGGTGTGTATGTGCCCTGAGACAATGGAGGACGGCCATTTCTCATGTTTGGACGTCAAAGAATCCAAAAAAAATAGTCCCGTTCCATGGTTCCGTCAACTAACACGTCAAAACAAAGCCTCAAAATCCAAAAAAATAGGAAATGAACCCTTTTTCCATGTTCAAGTACCCATGTTTGGGATTTTTTTGCGTGGGTGTGTATGTGCCCTGAGACAATGGAGGGCGGCCATTTCTCATGTTTGGACGTCAAAGAATCCAAAACAAATAGTCTCGTTACATGGTTCCGTCAACTAACACGTCAAAACAAAGCCTCAAAATCCAAAAAAATAGGAAATGAACCCTTTTTACATGTTCAAGTACCCATGTTTGGGATTTTTTTGCGTGGGTGTGTATGTGCCCTGAGACAATGGAGGGCGGCCATTTCTCATGTTTGGACGTCAAAGAATCCAAAAAAAATAGTCCCGTTCCATGGTTCCGTCAACTAACACGTCAAAACAAAGCCTCAAAATCCAAAAAAATAGGAAATGAACCCTTTTTACATGTTCAAGTACCCATGTTTGGGATTTTTTTGCGTGGGTGTGTATGTGCCTTGAGACAATGGAGGGCGGTCATTTCTCATGTTTGGACGTCAAAGAATCCAAAAAAAATAGTCCCGTTCCCCAGTTCCGTCAACTAACACGTCAAAACAAAGTCTCAAAATCCAAAAAACTACGAAATGAACCCTTTTAACAATTAAATTTTTGGACCACTGAAACAACGCAGTTGTTTCAACTTTATTATGGGAATTAAACACGCCGTAAACATATAAAGGTTACATCAACAAAAAAACAAAAAATTAAACATGACATTCAGTTGTTTAGCGACGTCCCACTGACCTCGTCTTCAACATATTTAGTAAAGACAGCTAAAATTTCTATTGGTCCATATTTTTTCCAGTAGTTAGATTGTACTAACACCTTCAGCAGTTCTTCGTTGGTGATCAGCTCATTTATTTCATATTTTATAACCGTATCTGAATACTCAAACCGAGCTGGTTGGCAGAAAAACAATCGTCTTACCGTTTGTGATTCGTGAATTCCAAGAGGGGGGATCCCTTTAGGTGCAACTTGCTTGATTAAATTCTTCAGTTCATCGATGGTACATGTTGAAGGAATTTGAAATTTCTTAGGATTTTTTCCTGTGAACGCGCAACCAACAAATTTGTTCTGCGGTGGCATGTTCCATTTGTCGTTGTAATACAGGATCGCGTCATGAATACGAGGCATAGTGCGTTCAAGTAAGTTTATTATTCCATCTGGTGTTCTTCCAACGGTGCATAATAACTCAATCGGACCAACACAAGAAAATTGATCATTACACATTAACATTGTGTTGACATCGTCATCATTTATCAATTTGATACACTCAAAGCGAATTTGGTTACCTGTATCGGTGAATGGCTTCCGGTAGTGAATTTCATCCAAAAATTGTTTGTCGGATAGCTGAAGGGTATTGTGTATTCTGGTTTTTAGGCTTGCAAAATCACACCTATTTGGTACTCGAATGGGCACCGGAGTTGAAGTTTGGAAGTAAACCCCAGTATCATTGTGAATAATCGATCCATTTGGATAAATGAAAGCTAACCTTGAGTTGACAATCGTCTGACTGCTAGTTTCTCCTAGAAAAGCCATAGTTTGTGTATCAGTTGGGAGATTATTTGAAAGCAAGATAATGTGTGATTTAGTAGCCTAGTCTGCCATATATATAGATGGTTGTGACCGAGCCTTTGTTTAACTTTGTTTACAAAAAAATAGACACGCGTAAATGTGTAGTCAAGTCAGCCAATGTGTTGTCGCTAATGTGTAGTCAAGTCAACCAATGTGTTGTTGAGCGACTGCTAGTTTCAAAATGTGTACTGAAGTCAACCAATGTGTTGTCACGCTCAAACTGTAACACGCATGCATGTCATTATGTGTTGTCAATTATGACAATGATGTATGCTGTACGCGTAAATGATTTTTGTTGGACCAACAATTTCCTTGCTTAACCAAACGAGTAGTTGATAATATTAATTGGTTAGTGACGGGTTACAACGAATTATATCGCATAATGAATACAAATAAATAAACAATGAATGTTTAGTCTTCATTTAGGTCTACATAGTGTGTTTTGAATGACATCAAGCTTGTGTATTCCTGCATTCTACTAATATATGGAATTGCCCATTGCTTTGCCTGAGAATAACAATTGGTTGACCACAACAGCGCTGGGGGCGGCAACGGACAATGGTCTTTCAAATAAACCTGTTGTACATGAACAAACATTATATCATGCGCTGACCGTGCCAAACGAACAAGCGAAGTCATTGCATAATTGTTACACTAACTATATTCAATGTACCTGAACAAAATGATTTCCAAACACGTGATCGACACATATGATGCGGTGGCCAGAAGAGTCAGGTGGTGGTTGACTTCTAAGAGGGAAAAATGTCATGCTTTGTTGTTGGGACAACGATACAAGGATTACGTTATACCGTGAAGCAATCACATATCCCATGTCTGTTATATCCATCCACTTGTCCACACTAACCTGAATGAACCAAACATACACATGTAAGTAATTTAAACATTGTTATTAAAAAAAATTAACCTAAAAACATACCTTTGAAAATCTATCAACAAGTAGGGACAACTTTAATTGTTCAAATCTCTCTGTGCCACCGAAGAGGTTCATGTACTCATGCGACCACCTGCCAAGTTCTTTAAGCAATTCATTACGCACTAACGGCCACGAATCTTCCCCCATACCTAATAAAGCGCCAATGGACCGATATCCACAGTTACCATCCACTTTCACATCCACAACGTCACGAATGAAACCTTGAAAGAATGACGCAAATTGATCCAACATCGGGATGATCCTTGTTGGCTGACGCGGTTGAGAACATGATGCACTTCGTTTCACTGGAGAGTTGCTGCTTTGAACAGAATGAAAAGCATCAACATACTCCCAGTAAGACGGATCACGCTTTGTGGATGTTTGACTTCTTTTCATCGGTTTCTTCGGTGCACCTTTAGTGTTCACCTTTGATGGAGGAGGGCACATAGAGTTATGATCAGGGTATGCGATTTCTCGAAGTTTACTCTTCAGATTTACTTTGCCAGCCACATCAAGTTCATCAAACCTTTTAGATATGACCTCTATTTCTTCCTTGATGGTGACTTCCGTCTCACATAACCCTTGGTCTGAAAAGCAAAGTCTCCTCCAAAAAAGATGGACTGACTCCAATGGGATGCTGCTAGCAGTATACCTAGAAAGCTCACATGCACAAGGAAGCCCGTGCGTGCTTCTCATCACACAACCACAAGAAGAGAAATTGTTGCCGAGATAACGTAGACGGTCAATCTCAGAAGCAATCTGATTTAAAGCATCCCTCGAAACCATCCCAAGAAGCCTCTTGTATAAGGTTTTTTTATATACATGGCCAACCACATGCGTACTGGTTTCAAAGGATGCTTTAATTTCGACGTGTTGCAGCGTGATCATGTTGTTCATGGCATCCCAAACACTACATAGGTCTCCAACGCTATTTTGTAGTACTCTTTTGAGAGCCCAATGAGCTGATTCAACCCTACATTTAAAATACACAACAAACATGAAAATATACAACAATTAAATACCATTTAATATTAATCGTTACTAACAAATAAAATCAGTTGTTAATACTTGTTTGTTGTTGTGTTGCCTAGGTGCATGACCTTATTCGTCCATGCTGTAATAAATTTTTCCTTGTGGGGGATAATCCATGTGTCGTTAACATAGTCAACGAACATCGGCCAAGGCGAACAAGCAACTTGAAACTTCTGATATGACTCATGGAACTCGTATTCGGACGGACAATCAACCAAAGTACCCCAGTTATCCATTACATAGTCCCACGCATTTTTTTCCCCGATTAAAGATTTGCACTTCGCCTTCACATTCTTATCGATATGAAACCTGCACAACAAATTAGTAGACTCGGGAAACACAGTTTTCACTGCATTCATCAGTGTTAGGTCTCTGTCAGTGACAATAACAAGAGGGAGGCGATCGTGTCTTAAAAATAGGCCTCGAAATCGTTCCAAAGCCCATACAATATTATTAACACGCTCAGCCTCCAGATATGCAAACCCAGCAGAGAATGTCATCGCCGTTGGTGTCACTCCAACAAAGTCAAGTAGTGGGAGTCTGTACCTGTTTGTTTTGTAGGTACTGTCTATAAAAAACACCAGATGACATGCATTGCATAACTTTACTGCATCTGGGTGACACCAAAACAGATCACGCACCACAACTTCATCCTTCAATCTATGCCAATGAATGTATTGATCACGTTCGAGAAGCTTCATCAGATGCTGCATTTCGGTATCAGCTCCTCTTATTGAAGAACGATATGCACTTCTTGCATTGTAAATTTGCTTTATCGTGGTGTAACTGTCGGCATTGTGTTCCTTCAACGTTAGCAAGATGTTTTTCGGTTTCACCATCGACTTTGTCATATCAGCAATAATTTTCTTTTCTTCCTTAGTCAATCGCCCGGCGTATGGATGTCCAACTAAGGACTTCGCCAATTCATGATTATGAATCCCACAGATCAACTTCACCATCCAACCTTCCCCTCCACGCACTGGTTTCCCACGAAGCCTGAAGAGACAACCACATTTCCTACTCCCGGTGTCTTTTCTAACGAATTCTTTATTTCTACACTTGTACGTACCACTCCTTTCACACCCAATTAACACAAATGAACTTCTTCCTCTGCTACCGGTCTCTGTGTCAGATCTCATAATCACTGCAACAAATCCATTTTCATGGGCAACTGTTCGAGCCCATTGCAAAACATCATCTCGAGTAGCGAATACCTACAACGCAACCCTAACACATTAATTTTCATACAAACCATCAATTCAACCAATGACTCAAATTATCTATGATTACCTGAGATGTATTAAAAGCATTTGAACAATCGACATGTGGTTCATTCACTCCACATTCTTCTTGATTATCATAATCATAATCCATATGAACTTCTTGTGACATCGCAAAGTCATACCTCCATTGATCTTCGTCCATCTTAAGGACATATGCATCATACACAAGTACATTCAAATTATCATATAACCACATCCAAAAATTTACTACACCTTAAATAACAAACATATTAATAGGACATATGCATCATACACGACTATATTAAAATTATCACTATATTCTAAATTTATAACTACATTATTTACTTAAACTAAACTTATCACTATAATAAACAACTAATAAAACATTTTTGTACCATTATACATTTAAGTTACCTAAATCATTTAATATTATACCATTATACCTAATTAAATTATCCACAACATATATAAAACAGAAATACAAAAAATTATAAAACAGAAATATATATATATAAAACAGAAATATATATATATATATATATATATATATATATATATATATATATATATATTATATATATATATCATTATAAAACAAAAAAATTATTAAATGAATTTTATTGTTATAAATTTTAATGTCCACAATATATACCATTATACCTAATTAAACAAATAATCCATTATTAAACAAATATATATATATATATAAATTATAAAACATAAATAAAAAAAAATCTAATAATTTAACATTCCGGAAGACGTCCGGAAGCACTTCTTCCGGAATGGGCCTCAGTAACTTCCGGAAGAAGGTCTTCCGGAAGTGTTTTCCGGCAACACTTCATCCGGAAAAGGCGTCAGTGCCTAAAATTTCTTCCGGATACACATTTTTTTTACTACAAAGTAGCCGGAAAAGAAAAAAAATACCCATAAAAGCGTACCTCCGACAAAATAGGAAGAACAGCCACTAACAAAACTTCAAATACCGAACACGGGACCACCGAATCTCTAAATACTTCACGGGACCACCACCAAAATAGCGAAAGCGCAACCGGAAGAAACAAAGCAACCGGAAGAAACAAAGCAGAAGAAAGCGAAAGGCAGTAAAAAGAAGCGAAGAAAGCGAAAGCGCAGTAGAAAGAAGCGTTTACGCGTTAATTTAAAGAAAATTACACAAGGGCAAAATCGTCATTACATACGCATTAAATATTATTTTATTTTTACTTATTATTATAAAATGAAAATTCTTATTTCGTTACATACGTTCACTAATTATTTAATTATTTATGTATAATAATATTAATTATTTTATAATTTAGTTTATCCATTAAAAGTAAATTATATTATCAAATAATTTTTTTTTTAAAAAAAGTTCAGTTCCGGAAGAAGGTTCTTCCGGAAGTTTCCGGATGACGATCTTCCGGACGAAGTTTGTGAGTACTTCCGGAATTCCCAAATTCTTTTTCCGGAAGAAGTCTTTTTCCGGAAACTTTCCGGAAAAGCTTGTTCTGAAAAGTTTACGGAAATACTTCTTCCGGAAGAAGAATTATTGAAGGGCAATTTTGCCACTTCACTGTTTGCTGGGTGCCCCAGCAATAATGCTGGGTGCACGTAGCAACTCCCTTATAGTAGTGAGTAGTGACAGCCTTATGTCTCCACAGTTGCTTTCTGTACCTCCTAGTTGCTTTATGTATTTTTTTTTTTATCTTTTATGAATTGATCATTATGAAAAGTCAAAATCTGTAATTAATCCATTATGAATTGATCATTCTGGAAGTCAAAAAAGAGATGCAAAAGGCAACTTGAAGGTACAAGAAACAACAGTCTAATGCCTCATGCTGTTTTAAAGAGAAGAAAAAAAAAAAAAAAAAGAGGCTCTGGATGACTCGGTATATCAGTAGTTGGGTTTAGAGTTTGGATTATATGCTTTGTTGTTAGTGGAAAAATGCTTTATTATTTTATTTATCTTAAATTTTGGTTCTATGTGATTTTGAGTCTTGATCTACACCAATATGGCAATATACTTATGAAAAATATGCTTCGTGATGATGTATCGGTTGTTTTGTATGCTTATATATATTTTTTGAAATAATGGTGAAATAAATTATTAGACTTTTAGGAAAAAAATGAGGAATAAAAAGAAGTGTTTAGTTTCGAAGTGTAAAATTCACGAGTTAAAAAGGAAATTGAAATTTTGTGATTAATAATTTAAAATATTAGTTTACTCAACATAATTTATTTAAGTTCTAATTTGAGGAGAATTAATTTTTAGGACTTAAAACAAGTTGAATACTACTAGTAAACTACTAAAATAGTGAATTTAAAGGTGAAAAAGTAAATTCACCCTTAAAATACGTACTACTAGTCTGCATTATGAAATAATTGTATATCTATAACTTTTTAAAAAGAATCAGGTTAAAAAACTTTATATATCTTTTGAAATAAATTTTTGAAGGAAATAGAATTAAAATAAAGTATTGTTTTAATAACTTAGAAAATTAAAAAAAATTCAAGGTTTAAACTTTTACAAAATATTAAGTATCAAAGTATTTGATTAAAATTTAATGAAGAGAATAATTGTAAGTGAAGTCTTTATCTTATTATATCACAAGAAGGGTTTTAATGATACACGTATTACGTCTAACTCAATTAATAGTGTATATAAATTATTGAAATATATATGAGTTGTTGTAATTTTTTCTTGCAATAAAACTAGGAATGATAATAGATAAGATCTTGGTAAGATCCTAGAAGTACCTGTTTCCATACTCACGTTTAAAAAAAAATACCCATATTTGACTTTATATCCACATAGTTAATAACTTTAATCTTTATCTTTGTATTCATTAGATAACTATATACTCATATTCGTACTTGTGATTCTCATTTTATTTATGTATAAAGTTAATAAATAAAAAAATATTAATTAAAAAAATTACTATAACTAAATTGAAATTTTAGTCTTAAATAATCAAAACTTAAGTCATAATTTATAAATAAACACAACATGATTGTTCCAAACTTAAGTCATAAATAAACAACATTAAAAAAATAATCGTCCAACATACCAATCCTTAATGTTAATATTCTAATCACTTAACAAAAATTTTAATTAAACTTGAATATCATGTAATGACGATACTCTATAAGATCTACTAACAAAGTCATAAATTTATATGTAAAAGTAAATAATAATTCAATATTTTTAAATGGAGTGAAACAAATGTATATATATATATATAATGCATGTTAAATCTAATATCATTCTTCTACACAAATTAATATTTGTGATTTACAAGTCAATCAAAATGATATTTTAAAATATATGGATAATGTCACTCTCAACATAAAAGTACTAACATCAAATTTACAAATCAAAACCATGATTGTATTCTACCATCATTGCAACATAGAAGTGCTTACATGAAATCAAATCAACAACATATCCTTAGTCCAATAATCTCAATTGTGACATCAACACTTGAGTTGGAAAGCATGAATTGTGACTTTAAAATACCAATTGAATTAAAAAAAAATTAATTATTTTTTTACATAAAAGTATATGTATAATATAAATTATTTACTTAAGTAACATATTTTAATATATATATATATATATATATATATATGATGTACATGACCGGCGGATAAGATAATACTATAGTATCTGTACATGCATCCATTCTTGCAAAAATTTGCAAGTAAACACTCATCACATCCCCAACTCTAATACGCAGGTAATAACTATTTTTCTTCGCCTATGAATATTTTTGCGGGTACTAATAAGGTCTCGGTCCTTTTTTCATCCTTTAAAACAAAATGGTATGCATCGTTGTATATTATGCAAAAGCAAAGGAAGATAAGGGTTTTACCCAAGAAGAAGAAAAGGAAGGAAAAATTTTCCTTATTTGGTTTGATTAAAGAGGAGTTAATGAACAGAAAAGGGTGTGTACTTTTGGTTAGCAAGGGAAGGAGAGAACCGGTCCCCATCCTTTTCTTCTTTAAACACCTTTCAAAAAGGACAACGTGCTCTTTGTTCTTGGTTCTCATTTAATTTCATCATATGAGTATTTATGGTCCACAACAAGGGAAGTTCGTCAAGCAATTGTAAGAGCCAATAGTATGAGTTTAATTTGAGACATAGAGTGGCCCAGAGCTAGCTAAAAAGATTATGAATGAGTGTAGTGTGTACCTAAGATCTAACAGCATCGAAAGAATCCATTTTTTTTTTGTTGTTGAACTATTTTTGTGAGTATTATGATATCACATAAAATTGAAATTTTTTTGTAATTTTTTATTTTAATAGTAAAATTCAATTTGAATTTTTGAATTTTATTTGTAAAAAAAATAAAACTTCTATTTTCTCTCACTTATATTAAAAAATTATTTTTGAAAAAATGAGTTTTTAAAAGTTCTTTTTCTAACATTCAACTTTAAATATGAAAAACTCTTAAATAAAAATAATAATAAATTTAATGGATAGGATTTCTAGTACGGCTACATGCTCCGCCACAGCATTATATCACCCCAAGTTAATAATCTCATATTTGGGGTCAAATCAATGCATAAAAAGGGATGAAATCACACAAGCATTATTATGATCACAGTATAAATAAATGTCGTATTCACAGCATCGTCAGCACTAAAATAATTTAATTGGGTCACTTCAAATTTAAGAATATTTACTAACTTTTAATCTAATTAATAATAAAACTAAACTTCTAAAACTCAAGTTGATTTCTTAATTAACTTATTTTTAGTGAGTTCATTCTATCTTTTCACCCACTCAAAAACTTTCACTTTAATTTTTATTTTTAATAATTAAACACCCTGTGTTGAGACATGTTTGTCAATGAGAAGTTCATAAGAATTCATGTATATATGATAGTATGTTTAATTTAATTCACATTGACAACTAAAGATTTAACAAAAACGATATAAAAAAGAATTAACATAAACAACTCAATTAGAGTTTCTCTTCTCTTAATCAATAGTTGAATAAATTTATATATATTAAAAAGAGAGAATTTCTCACCAATAATATCAATGAGAAAACAAATTTTTATAATATTTTTTAAAAAAGTCATTCCAATTATAATTTGTAATTAATTAATAGCTTAGAACTGTTTTACATTGTCGTAAACTCAATATATCAAAACCCATAACTTTTGAAAGATACCATAAAGTTTCTCTAAAATGTATAACAGAAAAGATTTATGATACAGCTTGTTTTTGACGAAAATCTCAACCATACAGCAAACGCTATATAACTTTTGAATGTATCAGTACTAGTATATATGATGAACTACATCTTTAGACTATTAGTATATATAATATTTTGCAACAGATCGAAATTGCAAGTTCCTCTCTGGTTTGCAGAGAACCTAAGTGGTCATCAGTTTCACCACAGAGTCAAATCCACAGTCGTTTCGCCACCAACCCAATTGAACCCTCTTTCCAACGCCGGCGGTGTGATAATCAGCGCTTCCGCCATGCAGTTCAGCAACTCCGGCATGTTAAACACTTCCTCTTCATCCCAAAAGAACCTTCCTTGGGACGAAAACTCCGAAGAATCATCGTCCAAAGAGAAGCTTCCGGAGCCTGATCCCTCCCTTTGGAGTTGTTGAGACTCTACACAAGAAAAATGCTTCTCCGCCGCCTGCGTCGCCGCAAACTGAATGGCCCTAACGGAACACGTCCGCGAGTTAAGGCGGGGAAACGAGGTGGCGGCGTTCGGGAAGTTTAAGGAAGCACTGTCGCCCTTGAAAGCCAAGGCGGCAACATCGTACGCTATAGCAGCCATGTCGGGGTGCGGGAATGTTCCGAGCCACACCCGCGCGTTTTTGTTGTTAGGTTGTCGCAGCTCGCTTACCCACTTCCCGTTCCTCTGCCTCACTCCCTTGTACACCGGGTGTCGTGTCTCGTGGAACTTCTTCCTCCCTGCCCTCCGCTTCTGCATTTTCTTCTGTGTTTTAACTTATTTAGGCTTGGGGCGAGTGGTTACCAAAAACAAATGTCTCCTAAGATCATGTATGAGGATAAATATATCCAATTCAATGGACTAAAAATCCCAATATCGCAAATCTAATCACTTAGACTGATGCCAGGGATTAAGCTGAAGTTTTAGTACATGCTGGAGTGTTTTGATGAGGGTGATTTTATATGGTGAGAAAATATATATATATATATATATATATATATATATATATATATATATATATATGTGTGGATAACGTGAGGGTACCTGTGTGGCATGTTGCGGCACCAGGATGGTGTGAGAAGCGTGCTTAAATTGTTTGGACCAGAATATTTTATGATATACGTGTCTGATTGCGAAGTTTGATTCACATACCCACGTGGAGGAAAAGAAAATATAAAAAAATACTCCTATATAAAAAGTTTATTTGAAGTCGTTATTATAGGGAAAAAGTGATTGTTTCGTAAAAATCGTTTCATATTAGGGATTAGCAGTTACGATAATCTTTATGTAATTGCCAAGTTGTTAGGAGATTGATAAAGTATTGAGTATGGGTAGGTTTGTTGTCATTATTGTTAATTATTTATATTATTGGTGTTATTATAATAAACAATGGTACGGATAATGGTTTGGTGGACGAAGTGAGACTTGGACTTGGAGTTACACGTGGTGAGTTTAAAAATAGCTAAAGAGACGTAAAGTGTGAACGGTTGGCATGAATGACGTGAAGACCCACGCACGGGAGGATCACTTAAATATACTAGAATGAAATTGTTGAAAAACTTAATTTAATTGTTTCGAAAGAAGAGAAATTCCCTAAAAAAAAGAAGAGAAATTTGTTATCACTATTTTTATTGAGTTAGAGTTGTTGTGGGAAATGTTATTATTTTATACTAAAATTATGTTTTAGTACTTTTTTAATTATGTAATTGATGGTAAAATCATTAAACTCGAGAGTTTACTTAGATTCATGAGAGCTTCATAAATTAGACTGGTGGATTCAACTCGTAAATTCGTAAGAATTCACCTCATATTAAAATAATAACAAAATATCTATAAATAACATACTAATTAAACATTTCAATAATATAATAAAATAAAATAGTAAATCATAAATTTCACAATACTTAAATAACCAAGTTTGGTAATGCATTACTATTAAATAATAACTTACAGATGTTATAATAGTGGTAGATCATTTTCATCAAGGATTTGAAGCTATTAGAGAACAAGAGTTTGATGTTATTAAATGTGAGAATTTTTGTGTTTGAGAATAACACATTACATGAAATTATGTTGAATCCTAAACAGACAGAAAATAACTCAAAATGACTTACATTTTAGTTTAATTTTTTTAATTTGCTGACTCGTTGATTCGATAGTAGACTCGAGAGTCTACCGAGTTTACTTAGAATTTATAGAGTCTACCCAAATGTTATTAAAGGTGATAATAACTTGCAGATGTTATAGTAGTGATAAATTATTCTCATCAAGGATTTGATGTTACTAGAGAACTAGGGTTTGATGTTGCTAAAGGTGAGAATTTTTGTATTTGAGAATAAGACAAAGGTATGTTGAACCCTAAACACACAGAAAATAATCCAAAATAACTTACATTTTGGTATAATTTTTTTAACTTGTTGACTCGTTGATTCGATAGTAAACTCGAGATTCGTACGTCTACCGAGTTTACTTAGAGTTTATAGAGTCTACCCAGATGTTATTAAAGGTGATAATAACTTGTAGATGTTATAGTAGTGATAGATAATTCTCATCAAGGATTTAATGTTATTAGAGAACAAGGGTTTGATCTTACTAAAGGTGAGAATTTTTGTATTTGAGAATAGCACACTAAATGAAGGTATGTTGAACCCTAAACAAAGTGAAAACAACCCAAAATGACTTACATTTTGGTCTAATTTTTTAACTTGTTGACTCGTTAATTCGATAGTAAACTCAAGAGTTTACCGAGTTTACTTAGAGTTTATAGAGTCTACCCATAATCTCCTAAAAAATTTTACTCAAGAGTCAACTCACAGAGAATAAGTGAACTCGTAAATTCGTAAGAGTCAGCGAGTTAACTTGAGAGTTTGATAATCATAATTGTACTGATAATTGATTTTTATGAAATAATTTGATTGATTATTTTTAATGAATTTTTTTATAATATTTTTATTTATGAGACTTAAATTTCATATTTTATCTAAGATTGAATCCAGTTTTACTCATATTAATAACTTGTTCCTTTAGAAACATAAAAAATTAAAAAGTATTGAAGTGAGTTTTGTTGTTCTACCAAAATAAAAATTTATACTAAAAAATGCTTGAAAAAATTAAAATTAATTGGATCTTTAAAATGCCGACAAGATGAAAGTTGTTGCCATGATAATAAAATAAAAAATCCTCTTCATATGAAAGTTGTCTCAATATTTTTGGGCCCTTTCAACTATAGACCATGAATGGTCGCACCTCTAAACGAAAATGAATACTCTCTATATCCTTTTCTTCTATTTCTTTCGTTTTTATAAGTTTTTAGAAAAAATAAATCAAATGAAGATGCTGCATACTTTGTAGGGAATAATATTTATTTTCTAAAAAATTTAATAATAAAAGAAATAGTGAGAGAAAACAAATGGGGAGGATCCAAACTTCCTCTAAACTATCTCCACATCCCGTACTGCTGGGGTACGCAAGTTTAATTCCTGAAAAAAAACTTAATTAAGTTTTTAAATTATGACTATTAAATTTTTGCTCCCTAAATTATTTTTTTAAAAAAATTGCTCCCTAAAGAATTTGTCATTATTAAAATAGTCCTTATTGTTAATAATCTTTATTAAGTACGGAACTATCTACTTAAGTGGTCACGAATATCATCATCATAGATTGTAGATTAATTACTTCTTCAGGTCATTGGTCGCAGATCTTCTCATGGGTGTTTGGAACGTTAAGATTCAACAATGACTCTTCTCTTTCTCTTTTGTATGTTAATAATGTAATATTATAATTATTTACCTAACTATAATAAAATTTGCGTGAAATATATGTGACATACATGTGACATATAATTTATCTTATTTCATGATACTTCATCACTTAATAGAAAACATTAATGACAACGACTATTTTTAGGGACTAAATTTTTTAAAAAAAAATTTAGGGATCAAATATTTTTTTTTTAAAAAAATAGTTTAGGGACCAAAAATTTAAAATCTCATAATTTGAGGAATGAAAACTTAATTAACCCAAAAAAACTTAGTTAAGGAATTAACGATAAAAATAATTTATCAAAACTCAAATTAAGGATGTAATGAAATTTGCAACGGGATGTAATAAAAACATTTTATGATAAAGAAAATTTACTTTTGATTTCTTGACCAAATTTATTTGCTTTATACAAAAAGAGAACTTTTTAACAAGACTTTCACCATTTAACAATATATAGTTCGATGCAATTTTTATGAGAAAAAAAGTTATACATCGAAGGTGTAACCTTTTTTTACATATTGATTTAATCACAATTAATTATGTATGATAAATTTGTTAACTTTTTAAATAATTATTTTAAAATAATTGACATGATGATTTATGATTAGATGACCGTGTGAAAATATTGACTGTAAAATAATTTTATTATCATTCATTCAGAATTCATCATTGATATGACCTTTAAAATAATTATCATAAAAATCAATAATTTTATCATATATGATAAATTGTCCTTGAATAATGATGTAAAATTACGCATGAATGTATAATCAGTTTTCTCTCTTTCTTAAGTGTTTCCCAAATTCTTAATATCATTATTTATCATATTTTTTATTTTCTATCTTCATCTTAAATAATTAATATACGTTGAATATATATATATTTGAAGATACGAATTAATATAATGAGATTTTTAATTATATTTATTTATTTGAAGATACAAATTATTACTTAACAAGATAACTAAAAATATTAAATATTAATTATCTATATCCATAAATAATTAATACACGTGCTATTTTTTTAAAAGATCACACCCGTTCTTTTTTCCATGTTTTGGAGATTGAAGCTCATATGTTCCCGTATTCCCACTTATTGTAACCGGAATACGATTTCCACCAGATACTGTTTGTAATTGTTACTTTTTTTAGTTTTGTGATTGAAATTGGTCTGATTGATTCATTTAGGTCATTATTGTAATTTTAAAAAAAAAAAAGTCTGCAACAAAAGAAAAAATTTGGTACGAGTATCTTCTGATCATAGAGATGAAATCAAAAGTTTAGCCATATGACATGTCACATAAGTACCTATGAATTAATAATTCATGATTATTTTTTTAATAAATTCATTTTGCATCAGAAAATTGTCACATCATATAATATAAAGTTGTAATTCGTGATTGTTAGCTTAGTTGAATTAAAGTTTCATGATTTTTTATACCATTGTTTTTTTTTATACGTTAACAAATATACATTATGTATTTATATAATTAGATGTCAAATAGTAATCGTAAATTACAACTTCATATTGGATGATACTTGCATGTAGGGGTGGAAATGAGTCAAGTTAAACCAAGTCAAGTTTTATTAGATTTGAATTCGACTTGAGTTGAATAAGTAAAATTTGAGTTTGGCTAATTACTAACTAAAAAAAGAAAATACTAACTAAAAAAAGAAACTTATAAAATTTCGTATAAGTAATGTACAAATCCAAAAGTAATTGATAAACAAAATCATATTGAATTTAAGTTATTTAAACATAAAGTATATCAAAAGAAAATGAAAAAAAGAGCATAATATTAAAAAAATATATGGATTAGAGATGATTTATACTAATATAGCAAAATAAAAATATTTAAATTTTCTGAAAATGTCTTTACAAAACATTCTTTTCTTTGAAAATATTAATCTGGTTGCATTATCCTTTTAACTTGGGTCTTTTTCTTTTTGAAAATTTTTCAATGCAAATGAACTCTTTAAGCACTTTATGTCACTTCACCCTATCATTTATAATGTCATAAAAATGATATAGATAATAGTTATTATTATTATTATTATTATTATTATTATTATTATTATTATTACTACTTAAATAAGCCGACTTATCAAGCTTAACAAGCTTTTTTTATAGTTTGACTTTGACCTTTTTATCTAAAAAAACTTTTTAGAAAGCTTCAACTTGACCTTTATAGTAAACAAGTCAAGCCAAGCTGAGTCTTAAATAGGCCGAGCTATAGGCCCTTGACAAGCGGCTCGACTCATTTCCATCCCTACTTACATGGCATACCATATATATATATATATATATATATATATATATATATATATATATATATATATATGTCAATAAAAAAATTTACAACATACCCATTTTGAAAATAAGAGTTTGTAAAAGAGACTCAAATGGATCAACATTAAAATTGCAAATTAATATATATGCATTGTTTAGCCAAGACTTTCCAAATAAAAGAGTCGGTAACTTTGACAACAAGAAAATTATTGGAAATTCCATTTCTATCATATTTTTCTTTCAAAACTTGAGCCCATAAACTTCCATCACCCTTTCTCAAGGCCCAACCATAAGACATGCTTGATGAGTGCTGCTAGGTGCACTAAGCATTATTGCTGGTGCACCCAGCACTAACCACAAAAAGACAGAAATACCCCTTACGGATCAAGTTGATCCATAAGTTAATTTTTAAGACTTACGGATCAACTTAATTCGTAAGTCTTTTACAGATCAAGTTGATTCATAAGCTGATTTTTAAGACTTACGGATCAAGTTGATCCGTAAGTTGATTTTTAAGACTTATGGATCAACTTGATCCATAAGTTTTTTACGGATCAAGTTGATCCGTAAGTCTTAAAAATCAACTTACGGATCAACTTGATCCGTAAGGAGAGAAATTAGCAGGGGCAATTTTGCCATTTTCAAAGAATGTTGGGTGCACCTAGCAACACTCATGCTTGATTCATACCTTCCAAATTAAGTATGACTAGCCCTCCCTGGTCCGATCCTTTGGCTTCATCAAAGTATCATAGCTAATTGCGTGAACTTTCCTTCTATTATTAGTCTCACCCAAAATAAAAGATCTATGCAATCTCTAAATTTTTTTCAAGCACATTCTTAGGTATAAGAAAACTCAACATTGACTAAATGGGAAAAAATTGGATGACAGATTTCGACAAAGTAATTTTGTCAGCTAGAGATAAATGCTGAGCTTTCCAACCAGACAATCTTTCATTGACTTTGTCCAGCAACAAGTGTTGGAGATCTTGTCTTCTAGGAGATCTTCCAATAAGACGAATTCCCAAATTCTTTCTTCCTTGAGAATGGTGGTGAAAATGATGTATTCTTGGTCATCTACTTTGTCCATGAACTCTTACTGTTGGATCGAGTGGCCTCAGAATAATTAAGAAGGGGGGTTGAATTAATTATTCCTAAACCTTTACTAATTAAAAATTACTCTTTTGAAGGCTTTTACTAAATTGTTAAGAGAATGAGGAGTAGAAGAGAAACTTAACAGAAAGTAAAAGCGGAAATTAAATGCACAGCGGAAAGTAAAAGAGTAGGGAAGAAGGAAACAAACACACAAGAGTTTTTATACTGGTTCGGCAACAACCCGTGCCTACATCCTGTCCCCAAGCGACCTGCGGTCCTTGAGATTTCTTTCAACCTTGTAAAAATCCTTTTACAAGCAAAGATCCATAAGGAATGTACCCTCCCTTGTTCTCTTTAAACCTAGTGGATGTACCTTCCATTAGAACTGATCCACAAGAGATGTACCCTCTCTTGTTCTCAGTCAAACCCAAGTAGATGTACCCTCTACTTGTACCACAAAGGATGTACCCTCCAATGTGTTGAGACAAAGATCTCAGGCTGTTAAACCTTTGATACTTTGTGAATGGGGATACAAAAGAATTCTCAGGCGGTTAGTCCTTTGAACACTTTTGTATTAGGGAAAGGGAAGAATCAAAAGAATTCTCAGACTGTGTCGTTTTGAATTCTTTGACAAGGGAGAAGGGAGACACAAAAGAATTCAGGCAGTTACTCCTTTGTTCTTTTGGAAAAGAGAGAAGAGAGACACAAAAAGAATTTAGGCGGTTAGTCCTTGGCGATTCCTTTTTGGCAAAGGGAGAAGAGAATGAAAAGATGAATAGTACAAGTTTTCAAGGTTTAGAAAACCAGAAAACTTCAGAAAGCTTTTGGTACAAAGAAGAAGAAGAAGTTCAAAGAGATTCAAGACTTGTAAATGATTGTATGAATAAGTGTTCAAGATTATTGAAATGCAAAACAAAGCCTTGCTTTTATAGACTCTTCATGTCTGGTCAAGAAGACCATTTAGAAGAGTTATAACTTTTAGAAAAACTTAAAACCAATTTGAAAAAGTCAAAAACCTTTTTGAAGAGTTACATCTTCTGATTTATCAGAAACAGTCACTGGTAATTGATTACCAAATTAGTGTAATCGATTACACAAAGCTTTTAAGTGAAAGGATGTAACTCTTCACATTTGAATTTGAATTTCAACGTTCAAGGGCACTGGTAATCGATTACCAAAACATTGTAATCGATTACAGCTTTTTAAAAATAATTGGAACGTTGTAAATTCAGTTTGAAAACTTTTTCAAACTCATTTTGCTACTGGTAATCGATTACAACAATATGGTAATCGATTACCAGAGAATAAAAACTCTTTGGTAAAAGATTTTGTCAAAAATTCATGTGCTATTCAAAGTTTTGAAAAAACTTTTTAATACTTATCTTGATTGAGTCTTCTCTTTATTCTTGAATCTTGAGTCTTGAATCTTGATCTTGATTCTTGAGATCTTGAACCTTGAATCTTGATTCTTGTCTTTAGACTTTCTTCTTGAGTTCTTGAATTCTTCTTGATTCTTATCTTGAACTCTTGAATTGTTCTTGATTCATTTGAGTTGTTCTTTGATTGATCTTTGAGCTTTTTGTCATCACCTTTATCATCATCATTGTTATCATCAAAACACCTTTGAATCACCTTCGATTCATCATGAAACTTTGCTTCTATACTTACCACATCTTTATTCACATCATTAGAACCATCATTCACCTCTCTGATCCTATTCCATCTTCCACACTTCCTCAATTACCTTTTCACACTAACTTCCTTCACCAATAAGCCTTATCACCTCAGTTGAACTTCTTATCAAAATTTGATTCCCTTTCTCATATGTAGGACTATGGTCCACTATACTATGATAAATCAAACCACTAATTAACAAACTCCAAAGATTTTGTTTCAACCATTTTGTGTTCAACATATATCTCAGCCTTGCAATTATTTTCTAAAGTGTAGCTAGACAATTATGAAGCATCGTTGTTTGCAACTAACTCATTCCTTAAATCACATTAATTGACTTAGGATTTCCACCACATATTAACATGACCTTCATACCCTAACTCCCTAATAATACCTAAATCCTAGAAATAGTACCATCTATCAACATATATATAAATTCTTAACTACACGGACTTCCTTGCCTTAAATACTATAAATTCAGTGCTTTTACAAAACACCCCATATGATGAAATACAAACATAAATAAGGATACTTTCCTATGTAAAGAAGACAAATAAAAAAAACATGAAATATAATTAACAGACCCCAGTTGCTCTCAACATGCAACGCTCATAGATGAAATGAAATAGAATAAAATAAAATCACCCACAATAAAGACATTAGTTGCAAGCATCGACAATAAACCCTAACCTACAATAACAACACATGCTATCCCTCACATCACAAGACCAGATACAAAAGAGATAAACTCCAGAAAAACAATAAATCCACATGCATTCTAAACAGAATGATCAATTATCTCGCTTCCCTTTTAAGTGACAGAAGATTTCATACAACACCCATGGTTTGAACCAAAAAGTGTTACAATGAGGACTTCTCAATTTTTTTTCTTTCATAAGAAGATTCTTCTTTACCTTTTTTTGGGACTACACCCTCGAGCACAAGTTCCTAAAATAAAACCTTCTCAAATTCATGTAAGAATGAATCAAGTCAATATAGACATCAATCACGGCATGTCGCAGCAATGGATGAATGGTTTGCCTCGTTAAGGCAAAGGTGCACGTGGTAGTAGAGATCATTGAGGTCGACAATGTAGTAATCGTTGAATCTAGGAATCTCCAAGTAGGAGTGCGGAGAAAGCAGATGTTCGTGTAAGGAATAAACAGAGAGAAGGTGCGATTAGCCATAGCAGGTATACACATTCTTTATTGTGATAATATCTCCATTTTTTGTGTTTCATGGTCTTTTGTTTGATTAATAATTGGTTAAAATAGAAAATTGAAAATGAGATAGAATGTTCGAGATTGCTATACAGTGCGTAAAAGCAAGAACATGGGTCAAATAAAAAGGAGCATTGAGAATATGGTAGTGTAAGCAAAAGTTAGAGGTAAAGATGATGATGAAGCCAACCACTTTGATTTTTGCTGGAGATGTATGGCAATTGAGTTGCTGGAAATTTTTTCCCATAGCATCATTGATTGTGTTGCTTAAAGAATATTATTAAATCCCCTTTGGAACCTTGAAAGGTCTAATTTCTAGGAAGAGGTTAAAATTGGGAAAGAAATATGAAAGGGGGTTTATCAGTAAAAATGGAGGGTGTAAATAGTATTTTCTATAGTATTAATGTTTACGAATTGCAAACAGATTGGGTTGGAAATACCCAGAAAAAAAAATTTGGGTTGGGCTATTAAGCCCTTTCGGTAGAGACATCAAGATCCCAGAACGACAAATGCAATATTTGATTAGTGACGAGAAACTGAGAGAAAAGTTTGAAATGCTTTGTTCATACATTCTTTATTATTTATTTATTTTTAAAAATAAAATTATAGACTTTTTAGAAAGTACATGTTTTTGAAGTAGTTAAATAACTTTTCAAAAATTAATGTGCTCAAAATAAACAATACTGTGTTAAATATTATATCAAAACGTACATTGTAAACATATATATCTTAAGAAAGATTAAAAACACGAAAGCACGTTAATTACCACCTAAGAAGAAAAGGTGGGTTTGAAATGAATTGAAGATTTCATAATAATTTCGAAATATGCCCTTATGTTTATCTAGAATTTTGGATAAATTTATTCAAGATATATTTAGGACTAGGAGTGAATAAAAACCCTTTTTGTGGGTTATTAAGAGTAGATTTTTTTTTTCTTTTCTGAGTTTATATTAAAAGTAGATACTACTATCAAACACAAAGTAATTACAAGAATATTTATTCAAGAAAGAAAGAAAGTAAACGGTTCTTGCCTTATTTTATGCCCACGTAAATTTGCTCCAAGGATGAATTTCTCAAAGACGAGTTCTTATGTGTAAGAAGTAAGAACTGCTTAAAGCCTTAAACATCTTCCCTTTTAGATGCTCTATGCAGTAATAACTCTGACAATAGAAATCCAACCCCCACAAACATTAACTTATCACATATTTTCCTAAAAATCTAAAATCTTTTTACAAATCTTATTATTTAAAAAAGTATTAGATTAAAACATATTTGTATCTTGTAAATATGAAATACATGTAAATACTTGCTAGAAAGTATAAAAATTAGTAGAAAGATATTATAAAAAATTTGAAATAGAATAATTATAAATATTATGATATGTTCCTACTTCATTTATATTTTTGGCTACAATTCTTACATTTATAGGGTTAACTAATGAATACATTTATTACATTAATTTTTTTAAAATATTTTCTTCATAAAATTAATAGTTTTTTTATTGAAAACATGCTTATATTGTTATATCACTTAATCCAATTATGGGTGTAACTCAGTTGTCAACGCACACCGGAGAGAAGACCTAAGTTCGATTCTCGCATAGTATATTCTTGAAGTAGAAGAAAGAAGAACTTTAAGTGTGACGAAGTCCCCATCTAAAATTAATCTCAAAACTGATCCAAAAAAATATAAGTTTGTTGAAATAGTCTAACTTATCACTAGAGAATTTAAGGTTCTAACTAAGGTGATACCAAAAAAAAAAATTATTATATCATTCATAACCAAAGAGTGAATATAAATATATAATTGGGAATCAAATAGATGTTGACTAGTGTAAAACCTACACACTCTTTCTAAACAATTGACAACTTAATTTGTATAGACAAACTGCATTGAACAGTTTTGAATATCTTGTAACTTAATTCTCCGAGCATCCCTAAAGAAAGGTTCCAAATTCGTTGTCATTAAACTTCGCAGCCTTCACGCAAATCAGAACAACATAAAACTATTTTTTCTTTCTCACTTCTCTCTTCTCAACTTCTCTTGAAACAAACAAAGGGTTAATGCTGTGAGAAAATGGCCATGATGGTTTCGAACAACAGCTTAGAATTATTCTTTTCACACAACGAAAAGGCTTAGTGATCTCGAGGACAAAGTGAATAGCACACGTTGGAAAAGGAAAAAGAAAAATCACAAACCAAGAAAGCAATGTTGGTTCATTGATAAGTTGCTTATCAATTACTACATGAATGGACCTTGGATAAGAAAATAACACGAGAAAAGCAGAGGTATATTGGTGTGATTAGTCGTTGTCAAATTGTTCCTTTCTTGACAAAGTCCTTTAACTACATCATTCTGTCTAGTCTAGTATACACAATACAATTCCTTCTCTTACCGCACTCTACACTTTCCATGTTAATTAGGAAAATCAGAAAGAAATAGTAATTACACACTGAATTTTGAACCACTTAAAAGATTCATAATTATAAATGTTATTAATACACCCTCTAATACACTGAATCTTACTTTTCGTTTAATAAATAATTACTAGGTAGTTTCTTAATGCCTAATAAATCTCGACAAATAGTAGAGATTATTAGAGGGTGCTACTCACACATTACTAATCCTCCTAAACATGAACACTACCAAGTATAAAAAAATGTATTTCCTTTTATTATATGAAAGATAGATACTAATACTAATTACTAATGTGGATACGTTAAATAGAACTTAGCATTAGAATAACGCGAGGGGATCAATAACTGCAAAAATTATAGTATTTATAACTAATAATAAAGGTAATTTACAGCATTCCCTGCAAGTTACATACACGAGTCATGTACATATCCCCCAAGTTCTCCCTCCTCTAACCCAAATTATCCTTTTGGGTCCCTTTTTATCTAACTAGCCTAATCAAATAAGGTGCAAGTTAGACTGTACTCTTCTAATTAAAAGAATAAAGATAATAATAATAATAATAATAACTCATTCGAAATTCTTCAGCTGCATCAAAATTTACCCACATTAACATATTAGTAGTTCCTCTGAAAGCTCCTCCACTAGAAAGCAAAAAATGGCAAGTTCAACTTCCACAGCTAGCTCCTTTGTGTGCTCATCATTTTTCTTCCACCTACATTGCTCCCTAGAGAAATCCTCTTCTATCATCATATCAATAGTGTTGGACTCAACTTCTTTCCACAATTCTAGCTTCCTAAGAACCCTTCTTATCACCATGTCTGAACAATTATTATTAACTTGTGTCGTCTCTTCCTCCTTGATGAGATCATAGACCAGCCTCTTGAGGTCTTCTGCTTGGGCTTGCTGTGTGTCTTGTTGAACACTTGAACGGCAGCAGAGGATTTCAAACATTTCTCCTCTGAGAATGTTTTCTTCGCATGCTGTTTCGCTGTCCACGTCTTCATGATCATCATCCTCTTCAGTAAATGTTTCGTACTCGCGATCTTCATGATCCAGCATTCTCTTCTCAAGTTCTACCGGATCTAGCTCAGCAAGTTTCTCGAATCTACAAAGCCTGTCTAGTAGGTGCTGCTTAGTTCCTGAAAATTTAACACAAAGGAAAAGAAAATCAATGTAAGCATCTTCCTTCTGTTAATTTTTGTTAAATTTGCTTAGACTTTCATTGCAGAAAGATTAGATTTCAGCAAATTCTTTCTTGTGCAGAACTCAGCATGGATAACATCAATAAGTAGTACATGATGCACAAAAGTTTTAGCAACTATTTGAAGCTAGCATAGAAAATTTACAATGCCTAAATTTGGTCTCCGAGCACTAGTACTGAATAAACAAAAAATGTTCACTTTCATATCACATTTTTACACATTAGACAAAATGCTGAATGATATGAAAGGGAAAAATAAAAGAGAAAGAACAAAGGAGACACTTTTTCAAAGGGTAAAAATAAAAAAGTTATGCCATTAGTGTCGCATGGTTAGCACAACCTTCACCAAATTAAACATGATTAAACTTGAAAAGTGTTAGAATGCTCAAAGCTTATGCAAAACATTGAATTGAAGTATGAAGTATAACAATTAAGACAACTCCTGACAATAAAAATTTGTGGGTCATGTTGAAATTTGTAGCTGTGAACAAAGAGTAGGACAATTTCACATTCAATGCGAAATGCATGTTGGATGATGAGCTATTGCAATCTTTTCAATGGAACCCACAAAAGATAGGTGGCATTAGCACAAATCATCTTAGCAATATAGCCCCCCCTTATGGTATTTTGTAAGGGACAACGAACTTTGAAGAAGCGTGTACGATGGCATGTTGATGGAAAACGACCACACAACATAAGATGCTAGACAATAAACCAATAAAATAATGACATACTTTGTACATTGGCATAGCTACAGTCCAAATCAAAAACATCATCTCCATTGTCATGATCATGCCCATCATCATTATCATCATCGAAGGGTGGGTCTAAAACAGATACTGGACTACACTGTTCCTTATCTTCCTCTTCTTCCCCTGAATGGAATTTGTTGACGCCATCAGCACCATTAATTTCTTTGTCCTATAAAAAAAAAAATTCACAACCACCATAGTTAGAATACTGTCCTAATTGGGGTAGTTAACATTATTCCCTAATCATTCTTATAATGCCCATGGATTTAGACTCTACACTTACTTCATAATTAGGTTGTTGTTGACTTTTTTTTTATTTGGTTACCTGCCACACGAGTTAATTAATGTGAACAAAAAATACAAAAGAGAAACTATTTTTCTAGAAATCGAATGTCGGGGTCCAATAATTCCAATAGAACAAACAAAAACACGATTCGTCTTTTTTGATTAAAAAGAATTCATTTATCGAATAACCCCAAAAAGTAAAATGTGATAGAAGGGAAAATCGAGAAGATTGCATGGCAGACACCTGAACGAAAAATACAAGTAAGAAAATCCACGAAACCATTGAATTAAATTGACCTACGTGACCCTCTCATAGAGGGATCTTTAACATATTATGGGAAAATGGCGGGGTAAAATCGTCATTGTAAAATAAAGTTCCGGTAAAATTTGCAGACCCGAATCCAGATCCTATTTGCCGACAAAAAATACACCACGCGACGTTCACGGTTAACTCACGAGCTCAACTCGGGTGCTCCAACTCACCACACCACCGAGTCAAACCAGCGAGTTGAACCTGGTGGCATTAATAACCAACTGAATTTCTATAAATTCATTATTATTAGAATTTAATTAAAATGTACTGAAATTCTTACAAATTTATCACTAGTGATAGTAAACTGTAATTAAAATGTACTTGTTGACCTCTAATTGCATAATGAGATAGCATATGGTAATGGTACCAGGTAGTATAGGATAAAACTTTCTAACAGTTAATTTCAAAACATTATTTTATCATTCGTTAAAATTTATTGATTCTATAATAAATATAAAATATTTAGAAAATCTTGTAATATTAATATAAGTGAAATTCGTCAAATAAGAAAAAAATTAACTTTAATAAATTTCAATGAATCATACATTTATTTTTTTTTAAAAAAAAAAAGTTATATATTGCTAATATAAAATAATGTTATTTAAAAAATTAATATAAAATAATGTTACACTATAACAATAAAAAATAATGTTATACTATAATTTAAATAAAAAGTAATCATATATGATAAATATTTAATAAAATTATCGTAAAAATCATATTAATAACTTATTGAAAAAAATTAATCAATATTATTGAAACATTAGTTAAAAAATTAAAAAAAAATCATCAAAATTATATTGTGTATCACTTTTATATATATATATATATATTCTCCCATCACCTCTGCTATAAATATTTTCTTATTTTCTTATTTTAATTGTTAGGAAGGGTTTGTAAGACCCCTTAAATAATATGTTAAATAATTTTCTCTTACAGCAAAAGTTAAAGCAGTACATTAAAATGAAGTAATAGATAAAAGTAACATTTATTATTACTATCATTATGTGAAAAGGACAAACCTCGGTTTTGCGGCGACATGGAGCAGCCGCCGGCGAAGAAAAGACCGGCGTGCGGCGGCCGGAGTAGTCGGGGCTGCGTTGGAGGGAGAAACGGAACGGGCTTTGACAGAAGAAGCCGTGATCATCAGCGTTTATTAGTTTCCCTTTGTTGAGAAACTCAATCTCTTCAACAACAGAGTCATCAAAGGAGTTGCCACTACTGGAAGATTCCAAGTCCAACGATTTATCCTCGTTGCTCTCCGACCAGACAGCACTGCTGGGCCTTCCGTTGCAGGAACACGTGAACCCGACCTCACATGATCCCACCACAACAACATCGTCGTCGTCGCTGTCTTTATTAACCTTAGCAACAGCACCACCCTCTATTGTTTCCCTCTTCCGGTTGGTTAGTTTCTTGAAGAGCGAGCCGAAGATGCCCAAGGCCCTGTTTGGTTTGGGCTTCGGTTTCGCGTTTTTGTTGGTATGGATTCTGAGGGCGGCTTCGAGGAGGAGCGACGCGGTTTTTGCGTTGGAGGGTCTGAGAGTGAGGGGAGTACTCTTCTTTGGTGACAATAAGAGTGGGGATTTTGTGGCGTTTTGGAGGGAAGTGAGGAAGCATTTGTTAAGTGGGAAGTTTGAGTTTTGTGGATTCTTTTTGAGATGTTGTTGTAAAGTGCTGTTTGGGGAAGGTGTTACCCTTTTGAGCTGGCTGCGTCTCTCCGAAATGTAGTGTTTCAGAAGGAAGGGTTCTTGATCCTCCTGTAGGAACTCTCGTAAGTGCAGCTTCTCCGCCATCGTGAAGATTGAAGAGGTTTCAACTTTCAACTTTGTGAAGCGCTTTTTTGGGTACAGTACAAAAAAGAGAGAGAAGGGAATGAGGAAGCTTGGTGATTCAAATCTAGAGGGGTTGGAATAACGAGGTGAGAATGAAGTATGAAGTGGTGATGAGCGAGTTATTATTAAATAATAATCGAATTTCAGACTTGCACTTTTTCTTTTTCTTTTATGAAAATTGTAAAATGGCTGCAAATGCAAAATGGTTGGTGTGTGGTGTCCTGGTCTGAGACTCACACTGTAGAAGGGGGCTTCTTGTCGTCGCTACACGTCTAACGGGACTAGCACACTCTTACACATTGACGATAAATATTATTATACTATTATTTATAATATTAAGATTAGGGTTGGATTATTATTATTTTAATATGTTTGTTCACACTTTGTTTTGTTTTTTTGGAAACACTTTGTTTTTATTTTTTAAATGGGTGAACAATCATTTTGGTATCCAAAGGTTGAATTCATGATCACTTGGGTACGTGAAAATATTAAAATTTTAAAAAAATATTTTAATGTAATTTATCTATTACTTTAATCTGCTGTTAAAAAATACTTTTATTAAGATTAATGCATATGTAGTCGTCGTTGACCATGTACATTTCACAATTCAATTAGGAATCAAAATGATAATAATTAAGTTAGACATAGAATCTAAGTTAGGGCAAAAATTCATTTGTCATCCATGTAACATTTCATGGGTTTAGGGCAAAAACTTAGACATAGAATCTTTATATATAAGCACTATAGAGGCTCAAATATGTTTTGAAAATTAAATTTGAAAAAAAAAATTAAAACTTGCAACCACTTCAAACAGGTCCTAAATTTACTATTTTAGTATGTTAATTTCAAAAAATGTTTGTTTAGTCCCTCCTACAAAATATATATATATATATATATATATATATATATATATATATATATATATATATATATATATATATATATATATATATATATGTATATAAAGCTGCCCAAAAAATTATGCATTCAAAGTGTCAAAAATTAATTAGTTAGGAAGAACTAAAAAATGGAGGGACAAAAAAAATTAATAAGGGTGACAAACATCCCTTATTCAAATTTAAAGGACCAAAAACATCTAAATCTATTGTAAATATTAGCATATGTTCGACAAAAAATGATCACATGTTATTTTATTACATAATTTTTTCTCTACTCAAAAGATACACAAATACAAAATATTACATCATGTTTAATTTCATGGAGGAAATTAATTTTTTGTTAACTTTAATGCCTGGATAAGTTGAAATTAGTAATTGAAAGATATTTTAAAAAGTTGACAAAATTAAATTATCACCAAAAGAAATTGAAAAATCATTTTTAATTTCCTTCTCACAGCATATTATCAGTTGTCACGTGTTATTCATTTATACATTGTCAACCATCACATAGATATATATATATATGTTAACTATAAAAGTCTAACTGTAGAGTTAAAGTGAAAATAAATTACACTTTTAATGTCTAAAATAATTATTTATCCTTTATTAAATTTTTCTTTATTTCCTAACATTAGTTTGAGTCATTTTGTATTTAATTTTTTTAAATAAGGTATTAGAATCAAAGTTTGTAAATGAAAAAAAAAACATAATTAACTAAAAAGAAAGGTTTGACTAAAGATTGTGTTAGTCAAATATTTCAACAAATATTAACAATTAATAAAAATTGATAAATACTTTACCGTTATGACATGATAAAAAGTATTATTCAATTTTTTTAAGAAAAGGTAAAATCATTTAAGTTCTTTATATATCATACATATAGATCGAATTAAAAACATAGTGAAAGTTAAAATAAAATGAATCTAAATATTTGTTTTAAATTTTTTATATATATATATTTAATCTTAATCAACGAGTAAGCAAGACAAATTCATGAATTCAAAAATAAAACTCATGACTCAACTTATATATAAACAATTTGAATTAATTGGATCCAATTCTATCCAAAACACTTAAAAACTTAACTTAAATTGATTGGGTCAAATTAAGTTTAGGAATGATCCGTAATCATAATAATAACATTATAAAATAATTTAAATTTATAAATTAATGTTCTAAAAGTACTTCTCACTCTCTGCATTTGTTTTTTTAATTATTTTTCTTGCAACAGCTAGGTTAATTACAGCATTATTAGGCATATTATTTCAACGTGGTCACTTAGTAACAGAACAGCCAGTCACCTCACAGCATTATTTTTCTTGCCGCTGCTGCCTCCTTTGTCCTGTCTCTGAACCCAAAGGCTGGTTTTCCCTTTCTCATACCTCTCAAGTCTCATCTCACTTCATTCCTTGTTTTAGCAAGATTTTTATTTTTTTTCTTCTCAATATCATTTTCTTATATTGTTTTCATATTTTTATTTTTCTATTTTATCATAATTTCGTTTGTAATATTGAAGCGACGTGGAAATTGCCACACCAGCAATTGTCTCGCTTTAACTTTTTTATTGTTTAGTTTAAATTGATTAATATTATTTGAATAATTTTCTTTTCCTCATGATTTTTAGTAAATTTGTTCATCCTAAAATAGTTTATACAATAATTTTTAATTTTATTAATTATTTATAATTTTAAAATTACAGTTATATTCAATGAAATTATTATTTATTTACGGTAAAATTGTCGAAGATGGAGTATTTTTCATTTCATCAATGCTTTCTTTTAATAATTAATGTTATTGAAATGAATTGGTATAAAGTTTAAGCGAATTAAAATTTTGATGTATTATTTTAATTGAACATGTAATATATTTTTGAGCTGTAAAATAATTTATAAAACTTATAATCAATTAATTCAAATAGTTCACGGTAAATAGATGGCTGATCTATTGAATTTATCTTATAACTATCGTTCATCCTAAATAAAATTTAGATTTAAATATATTTTTAGTTCTTATAATTTAATTTTTTTATATTTTTTGTCCTTTTAAAATTATTTTATTTTATAAAATAAACTTTTTTTGAAATAACTCAAAAAATTAAACTGATAAATATCTTTTCATATCGTGTTCTTTAAACACCCCTTAGTTAAATAAATTTTTTAATAAAAATTAATCATTAAAAAAGTCAATAATAATAGATTTTTTTGTATGATTACTCATGGGATAAAATAATATCTTTATTGTAACTTTATTTTCATGCTAAGAATCAATCTCAAATCTTGATTAAAGAAGTCAAGTAATAAATATATGTTAATTAGTCTTTTGGAGTCGATATAATAATAGATAGGTAGAGAATACAGATCGAGTTTATTAATGATTAACTTTATCATAGAATTTGGTTAACCATTTATATTGGAATCATCCCTCCAAGCACAACGCCACTCAAACAAACCTCATGTGGTGGTAATACATGTTATTTAACGAACTACAAATTGTTTTCCGAAAAAAATATTTATAGGAGCTAGGGAACACCTTTTTACACGTTATAATATATTGAGTTAGCACGCATACGATACCACGTACATGAGAATTTCTCCGAAGACACATTATACGATCAGTTGTGATTGTAAAGATTGGACGAAGATACAAGGAGAGAGGAAAACGACGATAATACTTAACATTTTACACAGCGGAGAATCGGATCTTGACACTCCCAACATATATAATTTTCTTAGCTATCTATCTATGCTACAATAACATAATACATTAATGCTTATATTCATTATCTTCTACGTTAAATCATGCCTGAATTATATTCTCACCAAAACACTGACGTTGAGACCCTACTGCCGATCCTCAATCTTCCTTGCTTGCTAGCTATTAAATTTAATTTACCCCACTTAGGTCCTTTTACCCTTCCACGTACTTGCTTTACCTTCAACTTAACAAAAAAAATTTCCGATCATTCATCATTTGGCATGTGCATAGTTCAAAACAAAGATGAAGAGAAAACATAATTTCCAAAAGACAATTTCCATCGTTAGATAAGAAGAAAAAAGAGGAGAGAGGAATAGTAAATTTTCCATAGGATCCACGATAAAGGTTTTTTAATTCTCATTAAAAAATGTCACTGAAGAAACTCCTAAATTTTATTTTTTTATAAATATTATTAGTTATTAGTAATATTAGTTTTTGTTAAACAGGTATATCATAAGATTGATACAAAAACGATTATTACTTAACCATTATTTCGACTATTTTCATTTTTGTAGCATGACAATCATATATATATATATATATAGCTAGCAGAATGTTTGGTCAGGAAAACATTTTTTTTTTAAGAAATGATATAGATATTTTTCTTAGAGATAACTAATAATCATATAGAATATTTGGTCAGGTAAACAATTATATATGTATAATAATTAATAATTAATATTTATCGATAATTTTTTTTTTACTTAAGTTAAACATAAATATATATACAAAATTATAGAGCGCATATAATCAGCTACTATGAAATTGTTTTAGTTTAATTCAAATTCAAAGCCTCGAGTTGGAATCCTTAATATGTAATTATATTAAATGATGAAAGGATCATGAGAATCTTATCATCCATGCATGCATGTTATTTTCTCGATCTGTTCAAACAAGATTGTTTTCTATCAAAGAATACACGTGATATTTAATAATATACACGGCAGGGCCAATGGTAGTTGTAACTAGCTTGTAAGTCTAGCTGTAAAATCATATTATCCTTCACGAAAAATGCGACACTAGCAAATTACACAGAGCTAGCGGCAGTATGTGTATGTAATTGTGTTGGTGCCTCTTCATGGCACCTCACCAAAAACGGAAAAAGCTGTTCCAAGAGAGCAACAAATGGCACCTTCCCGTGACTATCATGCATTCAAGGCCTTACAATACAAGTGGACCTGGAATTAATTGCCACTTTTCAAATGACGCCAACCCCATCACATATATTACGATTTAATGTACTCTAAGTCTGTAACGTATACTAATTAGTAATTAATCTATTATTACAAGTTTGAGTAACTTGATCAGTAACATCATATAGCTAGCTAGATCCAACCAAGCTTCGGATAAAACAAAAAGATTGATTAATTAACAATGGTCAATTGTCTCTTTTGCGTTAGTTTTAACAAATGACATGTAGTCTGTCCCTCATTACCTTTGTTTGGAATTAACTGCTTTTTTTTCCCCACCAAGTCGCACTTCTATATAAAGAAATGAAAATTAACAAGATTATGATCACACATGCACATATGAACAAAAATGGAGTAATTCCAAACCTTTAATTACCCTAAATACTATTCTTAGAATACCAAAACAACAAAGTACTAGCTAGTCTTATGTTTTCTTTACTAAATTTAATCAATGTATACTTTTGTTGTATACAGTCAACATGGAGGTTTGAATTACATGAAGCTATATATATATGAACATGAACACAACGTGTAGTTAATTACTGTCAAGTTTATATGTAGTAACACGGGTATAAGTTACAACAAAAGAAACAAAAGCATAAATTAACCAAGAAATAACAAATCTCATGCACGCCCATGTTTTGTCCCTTGATTCAACATGCCGAAAAGACACAAAAAAATGCCCATACCCCTCTCTCCCCATGTTCGTAATTAATTTGTTTGTATCTGTATTGTATATGTACGTAATCTACCCTTCATTTGTCCTTCTATGACCTATAACTTTTTATTCACACTCACTTCCATATGTCGGGCATAACCCAATTTTTAATCTATGAATGCACGCAGCATGTATAATTACAAGAAAGTTAACATTATAAATTAATCTGGTGTTCTCCATGCACATCTCCATATGGTCAATTAAAAGGGGCAAAGAAAGTTAGTGGTGAGAATCTTCCGCTTCATGTCTTACTTTGTTGTCCTAATTAATATGATATGTTAATTAATGGGTAATATCTCTTACTTTGGGTAAGAACATGGGTAAAATAATCCATCCACCAGTAAATATATGCATGGCAAAGTGATATAACTCTTAACTTTAAGCCTACCATTTGGAAGTAAACTTCTTAATTATTTATTTTCGTCCTTTCAATTCCTTTCTTTTTTTCTATGGGAAGAGCGAGGAATCCCTTTTGCCTGCCTTCATTCACAGCTTTCGCGCGGGAAAGTGGTAGAATAATAGCATCAGATTGAATTTAGAATAAGGTGATGATGACTCAGTTTTTAAAATTTCGAATTCATCTTAGTGATTATTATAAATCTTTACATATAAGGGGTAACAAAATAATAACGAAGCGTTCTCGAGCGTAGCGTAAGTACGGGACACACACATATCTGGAAAACAAAATAACTGCACCATTTGAAACGTATTTGATATTTCAGTTGGCATCTTTTTCTGTTTTTTTGTTTTATTGTGGAAGAGGAATATGTAGAAAACAACAACAAAAACTCTTTCTGGTTATCCTTTCTGTCATAATTTATATAAATCCTATTAGCCAAAAATAACTTTTTACATCACGAGTACTGATATCGGCTAAATAACATACAGATGTAGAATGTCTTGTTTAACCCATGTAGAATCCCCCCCTATAATGATGTATAACTCATACTAGCTACACCAGCCATAAACACAACAATCAAACTCAGAAAGCTTCAAAATAATAATAATAATAATTTATATCAATTTTAGTCTATATTAATTAAAAAATTATATATGGTAGGGATACGATCGATCCCACATACATGATTAACACTCATTAGCTCATTAGGTTCAATCGGACTCCCCAAAAGGAAATATATGCAAAAATTTCCCATGGCAATTATTTTGGAAACTTATTATTATTTGTGTTTTGTAATGCAATGCATATGTCATTTCTCCATAAAGGTTCCTCTTGGAATTAGGATTTTTTATGTGTTCTTTTAGATAAGCTCTAATGCAGAAATTCTCTTTTAGTTTTTAAGTGAGTCTTACTTGTATATAAATCAATTATTTTTTATCCTTTTCAATTTAAACATCTCATAAAAATTCAGTCTCTCCAACCCAAACTTCTACAAAATTAATTAAATGGACCCCACCAATAAACTAACCTCCTTATATTTTATCACTATGTTATAATTGTCTTATTTATGAAACGATTAAATTATAAAAATTAAGAAATTTATTTGTGTTATTATTTTACAAAATATTTTATGAAACTATTTACAGTAATTAATGCGAGATAGTGTAAACTATTTTCAAACTATTCTCTAATTAAAAATTAGCATGTATGATAAATATATTTTTATAAAAATATATTATTTTTCAATTACATTAATAATGACTTATCAAATTTATTAAATAGTCTATTATAAATATTATTAAATGATATATAACCTTTTTATATAAAATTGAACTTAATCATTTGTCATTCTAAAAAATTAATTACACAAATATATATATATATATATATATATATATATATATATAGTCAGGAAAACCATCATCAATCATAATTTATTATGAGATTTATATTATTTTTAATTTCGAACATACAAATCTTTCACTGGAGGCAATAATATTTAAATTGGATAAAATTATTATAGATGATTAAAAATTTCTTCTAAATATTTAACATATGTGTATACTCAAGACTTAAACTCCCAATTAATTTACGTTATGATAAGATTCATATGTATACTAATAACAAATTATCTTAGAATTAAATAAAATTCATGGTCGTATAAAATTAAAGTGTAAGACCAACTAAAGTAAGTTAACCTATGTTGATGATCATTCAATAAATAAATAAAAAGTTGATGATGATTTATTTTTCTTGTATTGACTATTATAGCTCATAAATAATTGACACTTTTCATTTCCTCATGTCAACATTTATATAATTGTAATGTAAGTTATAACAAATTTTATTTATTTATTTTTTATTATGTTATTATTGATTAAAATTTATTAAAAATCATAAATTTTTGTGGGTTACACCTCTCTTGTTTAATGATTATCTTGATTAATTTTATAATTTTCAATGAATATGTTGGAATGAGTGTGTTGCTAGCACTTTTTTTTCTCTTAGTTTAACTTTAAACTCTTTGTAAAAACTCCTTCTAGATGGACTTTTTATATTTTTCAGTTTGCCCATATCCAAAATCCCATCCCTGTCCCTAGGAAGCATATCCTTCTATAGCTATTTCATCTCTAGTTTGAAGGATGCATTAGAAAATTATTCACCAGTTTTCATCACGAAAAATAATATATTAGAGCTAATCACCAGTTTTCACCTACTTTTTTATGCACACCTACTTGATTCCAAACATAAAAGTGCTTTTTTTTTTTAATTGGTGTTGTATTGACGAATATTAATTCTTCTCAATATCAATTAACAAAACACCGAAATTAGAATAAAAAGCAAATCAAATCAAAGTAATCCGTTTGCAGATTTTTGCAGGTTGGTAAATTATAAATATGAATAAGTTGAACACATTGCCATGGGACAAGGCGACCATTCCATGTAACATGAATCTCATCAAAATAGTATTTACTTTATATTATAGTTTTTTTGGTCGAAATGCCTTTCACATTGGCTTCTAGAGACCATACGCAGAACAAGCTAGACAGATGTATCCTAGTTATTTTTAGGGAATAATAAGAAAGAGATTTTTTTTATGAAATTTATTTAAATTTATAAAAATTAATTATGAATTTGTATAACTTTTTTAATTTATTTCAATAAATTCTTTTAAAAATTTATCAAAATAATTGTTTTAGTCTAATTTCTTAAGTTTTATAATTATTTATGAAAAGTTCTAATTTAATATGTATTTTTAATTCAATGCGTAATTGAGTTATTTACTAAAAAACCTTCTCCCTAATTTTCTTTTCTCTCCAAATAATAATTCATTATATCAACTTGGTTTCGCCATTTCCAAAAAAAAAACAGAAAAGATGATACTGCTCTGTTTTCAGCTTGCCATGAATTTGGAACAGGTAGCCTTATGAGTGTAAAAATACATTATTAACTCTAATTCTCTTGCATTAGATTTAAAAAAGTTATCAATATTTATTTGACACCTAACATGATCAATCCCACTTTTTAGACATTTATTAATGATGGCAATTACTTACCCCGTAACTTTCACATAGCTAGCAAACAAGGCATCACTTATTAACTTATAAATTATATTATCTTGATTTAACTTCAGATGGTATGCTTGAGGTGCCTCCATTATCCATATATGTTATAACTTAAAAATAGAGTTAATTAGGATAATGTAACACACAAGCCAATAGGCACTTTATTTATGTGGATGCCAGGCAAATGATCATGACCAGATATCCACTTTCAAACACGTGCCTTTAATTAAAAAGGGGATGAAAACAAAATATTTTTCATCATAAAAGGCTTGAAGAGAAATCGAGTAGACTAATTAACCGTCAGATTAGATAAGAAAAGATTTTACTTGTGTTTGGCTTTTCGAAAAAAATTTAGGAACATAAAAAGCCTTTAGAGTAGTGTTCGTTTTCTGGGTAAAGAGTCAAATTAAAACAACAAATTATTACTTCTTCTATGTTTTTATATTGGATTTCATAAAATTATTATTTATAGTATAATACTGAACCAAACATGTGGTTAATTATTCTTTTGGTTAAACACGTGGTACGTAACTATGAAGATTTCTGATTAAAATAAATGTAACTATGAAGAAATTTTACTAAATACAAACAAGCTTACACTAATGAAATTAATTTTCCATTGTACTCTTGAAAAACAAAAGGTTCAAGAAATAGCTATAGAAAATATCCCATAAAAATTAATTGGGACAAATAAGACCAAGCACTGAAATTAAAATAAATTATTTGCCATAATCATTGAACATTATTATTTTTAGAATAATCATTGAACATGATAGGATTGATGTATTAAATATATTACATATTTCTGCATTAAAGGTGAAGTCATTTATAACAATATAATAGTATATCCAAGGGGAGGCTTATAATTCTGATATGTATTGTCTGGTAGATTCTCGAAAGATATATAAATTAATAGAAAAATAATTAAAGATGTGAGTGAAGAAAATGGACAAAGTACGAGCCAAAAAGGCATTATTCTGAATTTGAAAGTTATATCACCACCTTTTCCCGGTTCATTCATGATGGATTTCACATAAGATTCGGTGTGAATCCAATTTAAAAAAAAATCCTCTACATATAATTACACTATTATTCCTTTTAATTCAGAGTAGTATGATTTTCTTTTTCTTAAGGAACGTATGATTTGGTTTCTTAAGACTTAAAATTTTTAACCTAATTAAATTTTTATTTTAAAGAATAATTAATCTTGATCCTTGTTATGATTTTTTATTTTAAACTCCTAGTTAGTTATTTTTATTCAATCTCTACTGAAGGTTCAATATCTCTGATGAAGGTATTTTTATTCAATCTATATAAAAAAATAGTCAAAATTTGAATTCTTTTATAAAATATGAAATTAGAATTTGAATAAGGATTTTTTTATATTTTTGTTTTTAATATAATTCGATGCTTTTGTTGATTCGTTCTACGAAAAATAATATTTGAAATAATTTGACTGATTTAATTTGTAAATGTCTTAGAAAAACTAAGAATTTGAGAATTTTTAATTTAAAAATTAATAAAAGACCAAATTTACCTAATTTTTAAAATAAGTATACTTAATTTCCATTAAATTTTAAAAGATTAATATCACACAAGATGAATTATGAATGTGTTTGAGAATATATTGAGAACACAAATAATCACATTAAATGAGTAAGATACGCAGAAATACATCTTTGATAGCTTCTGGTAAGTAATAAATCGCATTAAATGTGTCATATCCAAACACGTAGCACATAAAAAAAAAATGTAAGAAAGATAAGTTAGTCTATCAATAAAATGGGCCGACATATGGATGTTTGATGTTAAAAGTTTTTCCTAAAATTTATGAGCATTATTTTGCATGTTCTGATTTTGGAAAGAAAATGATCAATTTAATTCCTAATTTGCATCTCATTGTTATTTTAATTTATTAAAAATTAGTAAATTCAAATAAATTTCTATTTTTTAAGGTTTCATTTAAATCTTTAAAATTAATTTATTTTTCTTATTTTAATCTCTAAACTTATAATCCTTCCGTTTTTTATAAGAAAAAAACAATTTTTTTTATTTTATAAGTAAATTTTAACTATTTTTATTTTATTTTATGAGATTATATCTAAGATATTTGTAATGTAATAAGAAGTTTATGTTTAATATCAAATTCGTTGAATGATAGTTTAGAAAAAATATTTATTTTTAATTAAAAATCATACCATTTCATAAAATTAACTAAATTTTTTAAATAGGTATTAAATTGAATTTTGAATTTTTTTTATAAAAGAGAACGGAGACAATATTATTTTTATCACTTAATCTCCAAACAAAGAACTAAATATTATTTTTATCACTTAATCTCTAAACAAAGAACTAAAAAATGAAAGAAAAAAAAACTATTTTGAAGAACTTAAATGAAATTCTAAAAGGATTTGAAATTTATTTAAACTTTTATTAATTTTAAGACTTGAAACAACAACAAAATACAAATCTTGAGAGTAAATTCACCGATTACTCTGAAAATTTTCGGAAAAAAAAAAAACAGCAACGAAGGTGATGGGAAACGCAGTTTTTTGTGTTCCTAAAAAAAATGTAGGTGGGCCCTACCGGAGCACGAAGATTTAGCAAAACGACAAAGCAGAGAGGACAGTGTGTAATGAATGCACCGTCATTCGGTGTACCCCACAAAATGCTGAGAGTACATTTCCCACGTTTGCGTTAGGGCATGGACCACTTACACGTGTCCGTCCCCAAAACGATGACGTGGCACTTCCACGTCACTACATAGGATTCCTCTCTCCGTCCTCAGGTGCAATGCATGCGCACACTGCCCTCATCAAAACTTTTCTGTCGTTGACCCCATAAAATAAATAATTTTTTATTAATTAATATTTCCCTCAAAAATAAAATGTGTTTGCTTGCAGGATTGTTTGTTAGTGCCAATTTTTATTTTCGGTGGACAAAGTTTGTTGGATTAGTTTGAAGAAAATACCAACAACAACTTGCGAGGTTCTTTAATCATGTATCCTTCGTATCGTAGCAAGTGGTAAAAATCTCTTTATTAAAAGTAAGAAATGTTTTTAACTATTGAATTTTCAATTCTAAAAAGTATGTGTAGTTTAAGTGCACGATCGCACATGCAGTTAAATTAACTGTATAAAATAGTAAAAAGATTTCAAATTAAGGTTTAACCGTTGAAAATATTACTCTTATATATACTACTACCCTACCTTAGAATTTGTCCTATTTAAAGGCTAATTCCTATGTACCAAAAACCACCACGCGTTGCGGGCATGGGAAATGATGGGGTTTTGTAGTTTTTGTTGTTACTGCCCCTTCTCCAACTTTTTTAGGTTATGGTCAAACATTATATTCAACTACACTTGGAGACTTTGAATGGTACAAAGGACGAATACGACAGCTTGTATGATAAAAAAAAATATATTTAAGTGTAGCCAAATGGGTCACTCCCACAGCAGACATATAAATCTTTGAACATATTCTTTTTATGAAAGCTCTTTGTGAAGACAGAAGACGCACATAAAACCATCCCAGCCTTTTAATATTTGGGAAAACGACACTCCGTCCAATTTCTCTCCTCTCTCTCTCGAACTAAAAGGTTCGCTTTATGTAGCCATGAGATTGTTGTGGATATTTCTCTTTCACAAATCTTCTCTACAAGATTTGGAAACTGGGTATGTTCATTCTCCACAAATATGCAAAGTCGTGTGGGTTTGATTTAGAAGTTACACAAGTATGGACAATGTATATAAGATTCATATAAATACCACAAATTGATATAACTTATCAACACCTCAAGAAAATATCATCATATCATTATGAAATATCATTTCTTTTTTAAATCAGCAGTGAAATATCATATTGTAGTATGTGTTTTTAATATTTCAAAATAAAAGTAAATTTTCATATTATGATTCAAATTTTATGGATAATGATAAAATAAATTTATGTATTAAATTAAAAGAATGGTGAGAAATTTGAGATGATATGCATGAGATTATAGGTTCAACCTCATTACAATCATTATACACCAAAATAAATTTTAAAATGGGAATTGAATCTTATATCTTAGAATTTAGGTTGTTAATGTGGGATTACTAACATTTATCCACCCTGCAAAAGTGAATATTTACGAGTGATCAAGCTATGACTAACAACAGACGGTCCTATAAGTCTAATAATAATCATTAAAATACTCTATGATTTCATATTAAAATTTAAATTTTCATCTAACTCAATCTTAAAAACTAATTTATTAGATAAAGGTAGTCTTTTGTTTATATACATTGTTTTATATAGTCATACTCAATGTTGGATCTCCAACATTATATTTTGTAATTGATTTATATAGCTTACTCTAGTAATATATTGAAATGATGGTTGTTGATATAAATTGTATAGAATTATTATTATAAAAAAACACTATTCTTGATACAAATACAATGTAACTAAAATGTTTCTTTTCTCAAAAAAAGAAAAACTAAAATGTTTCTTCGTAAATTTAAAATGTATGTATATTGGATATGTGGAATTTATTAGAGTTAGGGTGAGAACTGAGTGAACGACGGGGCCAATTAATAATAACTTAAATTATTCGGTATGTTCCACCATACTGATATTGCAAGGGTTTGCATAAATACAATGAGCGTGGAAATTACACTGTCGTCATTTGATTTGTCTCTGAGAAACCTTAAAAATAAAACATGTCCTTGGCTTCATTACCTCGTGGTTTTCCTGCGAATAGAGTAATATAGAAATAGGGGCTATTCTCGAATCCGATGTTCATGCATGCGCTTCGCGGAGGTTTCTTAATGGATCCTAATTACGCGACAAGATCCATGACAATGATCAACACAACATGATATTATTGTTTTTTATTCATGATGAAAAATTTGTCTCAGACTCAGTAACTCCTATATAGTGTGTTACAAGAGATTTTTCAAATTATATTGCAGTGTAAATTACTATTGTCTCATCTACTTCCGAAATTAATAAATAATAATTGTGGATGAAATAAAAGTTATAAGGTTGATTTGGTAATTTTAAAAAAATTACCAAATCTAACAACTATAGAATAAAAATAGCTGTGGACGAATTTCCTTCGACGATTTGAATTGCACAATATATAACTAGTCCTATATAATATATCCTGTTTCTTTCTTTCTTTCTTTAAGTTTTTGCGGCAGTTACGAATAACTTTTAAAAAGTGTGAAACAGTAACTGTTTATTTGCTTTTGTTTCATTTTCAGTCCAATAGAACTTCTTCTTCGGTAAACTTAGTAGTCAACGGAACTATTAAGTGTTTAAGCCCTCGCCGACATGCCTAGAGGCTAGAGGTAATGACTTAATGTCACTTTCCTTAAACTTGTAAGATTCTATCAAAGTCAAAAAATAGACACTAGCTAGCTATGTTAAAAGTATTGTTAGCAATAACTATCAACCTTTTATATTCCTTTTAAAAAAAGAAATCAACCTTTTATAGCTTATTTTATTTAATAAAATTACTAATGGGAGTTCATGATGTACAACAGTACAAGTATCTATGCCCAAACTAAACCCCAAGCCCAAAAGGACCCAAGTTAGTCCATTACAGTTTGGGCAGAGGACAGATCTAAGGCCCAAAATATTAGCAAATAGCATGCTATACGCGTGAGCGTATATTTTTCAGCCTTGCTTCTCGCTTCTATGAATTTACCCCTCCTTTGTGACAAGCTAAATTGAATCTTTAGGTAGAAGAAGTTTGCACAATGGCAAGGTCTCTAAATCTTGTGGCACATGATTTTAAAAAATGATTTTCATGTAATTGTTAAGGGTTTCCGAAATTAACAATTATAAGAAACTAATAGGATTTTAAAATATATGATTCTCACAAATAATAGATAAATAATGCGTATCTTTTTCAATAGTTCTCCGGTACACTCTGATTCCTTGGAAGAGGAGAAAAATAAGATTTTGCTTCCTTGATTATTCTTAATATCTCTTTATGTTCGTGATAACTACGGGTTAGAGAAAATATTTTTCTTGTCAGAAAAAGGATCTTGTTTCACATTAGTGAATATTAATCCTTTATAATCACTACTCCTATCAAATATCAGTTATCTCTAAAAAAAATCTATTTAATCCAATTATAATTTAATCCTTAATTATTAATTATTTATTTATTATTCCCTATATAAGTCACTTGTCTCTCACGTGAGACATTAATTCTAACCGTTAATCATAATTCCGACTATACCGTCTAGCTTTTTAGGTTTATCACGGCCACAAACTGGTCACAATGGCATCCACATCAACAAAATTTACCTGAAATTTGCCAATAAAAAAAATTAGGATGAAACCACAACCGTAAACACAATTTAAAACATTGATGTGGCATATAATTAAGTTAAAAGCTTCAAGTACTATTGGGATATGTTTGGGATAGTTACAGGAAAGTGTGATTCACAACTGTCATTTCCATTACAATCTATAAATAAATCCAAAAAATGACACAACTAACACACTCTCTTAATTTACACTCCGAAAAGAATTTGCGTCTGTTCCTCTTTTGCGGTTTGTCGAATAACCATAGATTTGATCAACTGCCACTAATTAAAATGATTGTGTGGTTGCTATTGACGGATCCAGGATCCCCATTCTCGAGCCCATGTTACAATACTACCCCTAGTGAAACTTAATGCACCTCCGTATTTTGTTTCTTGTACTCCAATATATTACGGAAGGCTCAATCCATACTGTAAAATTACATTATGGATACGGATTAGACTTTCCTTAGTATAATGGGGTGTAGAAAGCAAAATATGGAACCGTAGGAAGCAACAGCCCACTAGCCCATAAAATGCCAGGAGCAGCTCCATCATTTACAACCCATTAATTTTTTATTTATTACTCACATTTGCCCATCAAATCAAAGTCTCATCATTCCTAGTTACTTTGCCATATCCATAATACTAGCTTCAAAAATGTTATACAAACACCCAATGTGCTAGTGACACACAGAGAGAAGGAGAAAAAAGTAAAAAAATATAAATATGATAGAATTTATGATATGATACGATGAGAGAAATAAAAAAAAATATGAAGTGTTGAAGGAATGTTTAAAATAATGAAATATTTTGTATTATTATTCTACTACTTTACCTTAACAAACCTTCTCTCTAGTTTATATCTCTCTCAACTCTCTTAACACTCTTCCTTAATTACTTTGATTTTGAATTTATTTTTTCAGTTGTTTTTCATCAAACTTTGATAATATAGCTGTTTTGTTTATGCAAATGATTCGAAGATTATATGTAAAACTCTTGGAAATATTTTTTAAGTTCTCTCTCTTATTATGTTAAGAGGAAGTGTATTGGAGAGTATGTTTGTAGAATTCTTGTCATCACATTTAGGCTTGGATTCTATTTTAATTAAAATTCAAATTATTCAATAATACCAAATTATAATTTTTGAAAAGAACTAATTATCTATCTGTTTATATGAGATCTCAGATAACGTTTTTAATATTACCAATACATATGTGTAGGAAAAAAATATTAGCGACACATGTAACATATAGCATGTGCTCAGTTGTATTTTTCTCATTGTTTATGATGTCCATGAGATAAAACAAAGTTATAGATTTTCTATATTTCAAATTGTCGGTGTTGCACCGTGAATAAGGGCATATTACAGTTCCGGGATTATTGCAAGTTTTCTAAAAACTAGTAAAGGATTTAAAAATAAAAATGTTTTTAAAAGTACTTTTTTTGCTGAATAATTTAAAAGTACTTTTTAATACATGAAAAAAATAATTATTTTTACTTAATATTATATTTTTAAAATTCGAATAAGTTCTTAGGAATAATCATTAGTATTATTATTTTGTCTCTCTTTAAACCAACATATTATGTGTGTTTGCTTAAAACTAAATTTTAAAAATATTTTTTTTCAATTTTTAAAAAACTTAAAACTGGTTTCTTCTTGAAAAGAAATTACATCAACTCATATAGACAGATATATAAATCAAATCAATTGTCCAATAGTTTAGATAGTACATTTGTTTAATATAATATATAATTATATTAAATAATGTAATTAAATATTGTATCCATGTAATATAATGTAATTTTTATATTTTAAATAAATATTAAATATATGAATCTTCATGTTTATTAAATCTATTATAAAAATGTAATTACTAAAAGTATATACAAAAATATATTTCAAAATAATAAAAAATTAAATGTTATTAATATAATACACATGAATTAATACTTATACATTAATTTTTATTCTTGATTGTTATTTTATACAGTATACACTATTATTAAAACTATATATTAATAGTTCTTAGGACTGAACTAAAGGAGCAAAACTTGGGGAATAGTTCAGAATCTCAAAGAGGAACTAATGGCCTAATTATGGTGATTAAAAGAAAAGTATCAGTTTTGGGGCAGAAAGTAGAAGAAGGAAACTGAGCAAGAATGAAATTGGAAAGTGAAATTGAGGAGATACTGATATTGGTGATTTGGTGGCTGTGGGGTCATGAGTCATGACATTGGAATCTTTGATAATGAGTAAAAAGATGGGTAGCTGTAATAGCCTTTGAGGCAAATTACATGAAGCTCGCAGATTTTGGTACTCTTTTTGGGCCACAATTCAATATTCACAACACAAATGGAGTTTAAAAGAAATAATTTATTTTAAATAAGAGAATAATATATTGATTTTTTTTTCAAACACATGTAACATTTTTATTTTTATAAATATGATCTCTTTTACTTTATAAAACTTAGAAGTGAATACTATTTTTGTTGAAAAAACTTAAAACTTGAACTTTAGTTACTTTATGATTCTGATTCATTGTTTGAAATTCAATGGATGACGCTGCCTTTGGGGGCCACCAACCTCATACCTTAGTTGTGAATGCTAGGTATTGGAGGCTTAGAAGTGCTCCAATTTTAGAATGGAAATTTGGAAGGACAAGTTTATCAAACAACACATACACAAAGAGATGTTTCTTCTCCAAAGGGTGAAGAGTACTTACTATCACCAGAGATCACTTGAGGATAATCACTTACAAGAAGCCTTACTATTGAGCCAGATTCAATGTAAAAGTATAAGACAAAGAGTTCAATTTTCATATATAGTAAATAAATGATCGATCATTTATTGAACATAAGAAAAAAATTGTTAGTTCCCTTAAATAAATGACATTAGTTGGTCTTTTTAGATAAAGGTCTCCAAAATGACGAGTCTGTTTGGCCTGTTCTAGTAACCATTTTAGTTTTATTATTTTACATGTGTATCTTAGAAATTTATATATTAAACATTTTAAAACTTTTTTTTTTAATGAGAACTAATTCGGCCTAGTAATCCAATATAAGACTAATAAGTTGGTCCACAAAAATCTTAGCTAGAAGAAATTGAATCCGGGTTGGTCTAACCTAATCTAGCTAATTTCACACTCTGATGTGTATTAACCAATTTGCAAATGTTAAGTAAAAATGCCTATTTAGTTGAAGAGAAAAACAACAACATGAATAAAATATTAAAATTTAAAAAATAGAAAATAGATAAAATGTTGGGATTTTTTAAGTTATTTTTTCTTCTTTTCAACTTAATAAAAAGTATTATTATTATTATTTAGTAGTTTTCTTTTTTTCTTTTTTTTTACCCAAATATAGTGATTTAAAGTAAGAAAATTTTTCATTTTAAATTAAAAATATATATTAGTAATATTTTAAAAATATATTTATTATATACTAAAATAGATTTATCAAGAATAATTAAATATTATGAAAGTAATTCATTTTATTATAATTTTAAGTTTTCATAAGAAGAGACTCATTTCTATTGATTCTTCCATTTCATTAATACTATATATATATATATATATATATATATATATATATATATATATATATATATATATATATATATGTATGTGTGTGTATGCATGTGTGAGTCCTTTCATTCTTTCCGTAGTTTAATATGCATTTTAAATGTACTTTTTTTTATAAAATAACAATAATATTTTTGTTTAAATAGAATTTTTAAAAAGGATTTAAACTAATAAAATAAATTTGATTCAAAATTATCATATGCCGAAAGTCTACTATGGAAAGAATTTTCAAATATTGTCTGAATTTTAAATTATTTAATATTTTTGAACTTTTGGTTTTCTTAAAATATTTATCATGTTACAGAATAAACAAATATTTTTTAAAATATATTTATTTATTAATATGTGACCTAAATGTTAAATATTTCACAATTATAATTTTTTTAAAAATATTATTTTGTTACAATAATTACAAGACTTAATTGTACATTTGATCGTTCAACTTAAATTATTTTATAAATTTTATCATCTAAATTTTCAATTTTTTATAAATTTTATCATCTAAATTTTTAATTTTTATGTATAATACTATACTATTATGTCACTAAAAAAAGATACTACTTTTTGTCAAAATGATGTTGTTTTATTATTAATATGATGGCAATATGTGAAAAATAATAATTAATCTTAATTAGCATAATTATTTTTTAAAACACGTACATTAATTATTTTGTTTTGTCATTAAAAAGGTTTATTTTTCCCACATCCAACTCCTTCCATGCTAGGATTGTTCTTTTCCTCAATCATAGAGTGAAAACTATAACGTTTATTGTCATAAAAAAAAAACTAAAACGTTTCTGGTCAACAGTTATAAAATCATTATTTCAATTCTAAAGTATAACATAGGATGCAGGCGAGAGTGTTCAGGTTTCCCATCATGGGAAAATAATGTTGTCCGTTAGATTTTTTAGTTTTTTTAAATCAGTGACTAAGATTTTTTTTTTTCTTTTCTGTTTTCCTTTTTCTCTTTCCGAATTTACCCCTCTTTCTGTTGATGGTGCATGACCCTTTTGATTCTAAGCAAGTTTCTGAAATAACCGAATAACTTCATGGCTTGCCATGGTGAAAGTTATGGCATTTTATGCAGACTTTTCTGAAACCGCACAATGCCTTCCAATTTTTCTGAACTCAAACAGCATCTTCCGTTAAAGCAAAGACCCTACTCGGGAAATCAAGAACTCCATCGACAAAATCCATTATCCAAATCATAATAATTTTGTCTTGTGTTCATTCACCAACTTGAAAACTTTCTAATGAATTTTATGAAAATTTTCAAAGGCCATAATCTCTTTAAAGTTACATACACAAAACTCAAAGTTAAAATCTCATTAAATTAAAACAATCTCACAGAAATTAATTCACTTTCAGGTTCTTGATAATAAAAAAAGTTTATTTGAAGTGCAATGATTTTATTTTATTGTTTTAGGGTAGTAGTAGTATTCAAGTGCTATAGTTAGTATTTGGAAACTAATGGAAAGCATTGCAGAAAGACAGCACAGTGGCACAGTGTAGGTTCTTAATTGTGGGTAGTTATGTATTCTGTCAAGTTGCATTGCTCCAATATTTTGTTACTTTTGAGATCATGAGATGTTCCTTTTTTTCCTCTCACCTGTCTTGTCTCACCTCTGTCCTTTTCCCAAGTGCTGTAAGCCTTCCCCACTCTCCCCTCAAAACAAACTTTGCAGACAATTTTGTCAGAACTCTCTCTCTTTCTCTCTCCCTACCTCTCTTATCTTTTACTACTACCCATGTCCCATGTTTTTCCTTTTCTTTTCTTATATATTATATCTCTATTTTAAAGACAGACTTTAATTTTTATACTACTATTAATTAATTAAAAATTAAAGTCATGTGTAATATTATGTCTTAAAAATAATTATTATAAAAATAAATAGATTTAATGATTTATTATAGCATACGATAATTTATAATTAAATGATAATATAAAAATGTAAATAAATTTTAATTAAATTCTTACAAACATTTTTCAAAAATAAAAAATGAGGGGAAATTATACTAAATTTCTTAAGATGGTCTTAAATGTCACTTACTACATTCTTTTTAATTCATGAAAAAAATACTCACTTCTTGTAAGATAGTATAAAAATATAATCAGTTAATATTTTAGTATTTTTCTTTATTGTATATATGTGCCCGAATACCAATTTCCCCTTAAATGTAACAAAAATACATAATAAAACAATAAAAATGAAATAAATATAAAGAAAAACAAAACACTTCACCAATAATACATAGGAGAATTGTTGATAATGTGAGGGGCACCCAATATATATATATATATATATATATATATATATACACCACCATTTTTCCTTTCTTAATATTGTAGAGTGCAAAGTTGTGAAATAAGTCATTTGAGTGTCTGTTATTAATAGAGTAATGTCTATTATTATGTCACCTAATTAAGCAAAATAAAGGTTTTTGTGTTACTTGATTAATCAAATATGGAAGAGGAATGCTTGCTTAAAATCAGAAGAAATGTGAGTCCAGTTTGAAGAAAATCTTAGGAGACATCAAGGTTTTAAAAATTGGTCAGTGGGCATAATTTTAACTATAAAATCAAGTTTTTGATCATCACAATTACAATTGCAGATACATTTATTTACAATTTTTGCACAAAATCAAGAATCAAATTGTAACTGTGACAGTAATTCCAAACGGAAAAATGAGGAATGTGATAGCAAAAATTGATCAGTTAGAAAAGTATAAATTCATATCTTATAAGAAGTAGGTTTCTATTCTTATCAAATGTGAAAACTTTATCGATAGATAAAATACAAATAACTTGTAAGTATTTTAATGTTATTAAGACTTAATTTAGATGGATTTATGAGATAATAAATAAATGTTTGATTCTCGAGTGCAAAATTAAATATAAGGAGACATAAATATTTTTGCCAACGACTTTATTTTTACTTTTATTTATTAAATTTATATTGAAATGCAGCCACGATATTTTAACTTAAACCCAAACCTGCAATAAACTTTTAGGTAAAGAAAAAATTAGACTTCAATTTCATAAAAGATTTTCCACCAAATATTATAAAGGAAAGTAAACGGCAGAGTCCTCTGCAAAAGTCTTACGAACCTGATCTGCCCACATCCAAAGTTTTATTAACCGACCAAACCAAAAACAACACAAAGCTCAATAGCTTTTCTCTCTCTCTCTCTCTCTCTCTCTCTCTCTCTCTCTCTCTCTCTCTCTCTCTCTCTCTCCATGGACTTGCAGTTGAAGCAATGGAGAAACCAGCATGAGTCAGAGCAAGAACAAGAACATTATTCCCCAAACATGGCAAAATTTCTATCTCAACAACAACACCCACCACCATTTCCCTCTGCACTCCCTCTCTTTGTACCTGAACAACCCAACACCAAAGTCAGCACCTTGTCAGCATTTTCTGATTCCACATTACCCTCTTCTCCCAGATTTCCCAGTAAGATTGTTTTTCCACATTCCTTTTGTTCTCTTTGGTAACAGAAACAAACAAGCAAACTTGGATATTGGCCTATATTATAATATAGTATCCTTTTTTCAAAGGTTCTATTTTTTTGTTCTCTTCTCATTAGGAATGGAGAGTTGCTTCAGCTTTGCACAATGGCAAGAGCTTGAGTTGCAGGCTCTGATATTCAGGTACATGCTGGCCGGTGCTCCTGTTCCTCCTGAGCTCCTTCTACCAATCAAGAAAAGCTTCCTTCAACTTTATCACCCTCCTAATTGTAAATTTCTAACCCCATTTTTCTACTTCCTAATTATTTGTCTAATAAAGTGGCCATATTAATTCTCAATAAGTAAATCAACTGTTAATATTTCATCACATTTATCATTTATTTTGATATGTGAGTTGTAGAGAGAAAACTTAAACGTAGCTTCATGTGTTTCTTTTTTCTTATCAATCAGAATTGGAATATCATTTTAGTAAATATTTATGTTTATTGCTTCAAATTATTAAGTTGAAGCCAAAGCAACAAATAGTTGTCTCAACTTTTTCAATTTTCTATTAGTGTGTTTGGACGACACCTAAGAATCAATTCTATTCCTCGAGATCATGGTGGTACCATGAAATGTTAGAAGCAACTATTTAGTTGCTTTGCCGTCACCATGAAAAAATAATGATTATTTCTTATCATAAATCTAATCCAAACACATTATATATCATGATTTTGAGGTCCAAAATTGATTATAGGAACTATCCAAACACACTATAACTTAAAAATCTGTTTCTGATTGGAAACTGTGTAAAAGCAGTTATAAAACTATATCTAAGTTTATGCTATTTATAGTTGATTTTTCTAGTTGTTACTTTACTTTGAGGTGTAGTAGAATATGAAAGGTTCTTTTTTATGCAATGATGCTTTATATTATGCCCATTAAAAGTTACTCCAATTTGGTGTGATGAAAGTACTGATTTTGAGCATGTTTTGAGACATCAGTGTTGGAATCAGGGTACTACTGGCGAAGAGAAGCACTGGATCCGGAGCCGGGGCGGTGCCGGAGGACCGACGGCAAGAAGTGGCGGTGCTCGAAGGACACGGTGGCAGGTCAGAAGTACTGCGACCGCCACATGCACCGTGGCCGGAACCGTTCAAGAAAGCCTGTGGAACAACGTGAAGGATCTCTTTCTGCTATAGACTCTGTTTCTTCTTCACACTCTGCTTCATTCAATCTCCTTCACCTCGGTCAAAGGTAAATTTTGAATCTAGAATAGTTCACATTGTGAAACTTGTTGGTTTTCTCTGATGTTTGAACTGTGTCTAATAAAATGTCAATTGGTCAAAGAGAATGGCTTGGAAAAGGGTTGGTAGTGCAATGAATGAGCTTGATATATATTTTATCCATAGGATTATCAAAGACAGATAACGAATAAACTCTCTCGGTTGGTTAATTTGGTTGCTCATCCTATTACTTTATTTTTATAATATTAATTTGTGATTTAAGAATATAAAAAAAAAAGTAGAGATGGGTGGTTTAGTTACAGGATACATTGAGTCAGATAAAAAAAATCAAATTTTAAAATGAAGCTCTAACAGGGTAAAAACTTGGTTTCTTGGTTCACAGTTTAAGGCTCAAGTCCTCTATTTCATCATATCCTTTGAGGTTGTGCTGGTTAGTCCAATCCATTTTGTGACCTGGACAAAAAAGATAGTTATTTTTTCAATAATATCTCAAGAAATAAAAACACTAATGAAACTGTAGATATATAGTTGTAACTGTACAAAATAGTTAATAAGAATATTTTAATAGAATGATGAGAATTAGTACACAATCTAGGAATTGGTACAATCAATTATTGTACACTATCTTAAACAGCAAATAAAACGAGTCGAAGGGACTACTTTTTTATTTTTTGTTAATCTCGTGGTGATTCTAAGATTACTTAACTGACATTCAAAACTAGCTAGAGGTTGAAAATGATTCCTTATTGAGTAAATAATCAACCATTAAATTTGATATGCATAAATGGCAGGGAACCCTGATGAGGACCTAGCTGTTTATGTCTCATATATACTTGGAAAAGATAAAAAAAAGCTTTATTGTGCATAAATAGGCCCCTAACTTTCTTGTTAGACCAAATTTAGAAACAATGTTACCCTTGTCACCTTGTGTTGCATGGCCACATTTTTTGTTCCTTTTTCCTGTAATGCCCTTGCTTGATAACTAAGGTGTGTTTGGATAAAAGTTGTTTGCTTTAATCTCAACGAGAGAAAATACTTGTTTCTCAATTTGGTGCATTAGAATGGTTTTTTTTTTTTGTCTTTTTCATTTGACAAGCTTCTAACTGTAATCCAAACACACACTAAGCTGTTTTGATTTCTCTGTAGTTCCGCTGTGGCCAAGAGTGACAGCAAGAGCTTGTCTAGAAACCGTGATCATGTGGATGGGGATGGCAAATCAAATGGCCATGTCTTGAGGCATTTCTTTGATGATTGGCCAAGGACACTGCAAGAGCCTGACAATGGTGAAAGCAATGGAAGCCAGAACAACAACTCAGGAAAATGTCTTTCTATGTCAACACCAGGAATCGATCCCTCGGATGTGTCGTTGAAATTGACCACTGGCTATGGAGAGGACGCGTGCCAGGCAGCTTCGGTGGGAGGACCACTTGCAGAGGCATTGAGATCATCCACCACCAGCTCCACTTCTTCACCAACCAGTGTTCTGCTTCAGTTGCCTCCTAGTTCTGCTTGTGAGACCAGCTTCATTAGCACCTAAGAGTTGGTGGAGTTTTTTGGGTTACTTTTGAGAAATTCTTGGACATGTATGTTCACAAGTAGAGAGACACTTCAACTTTACCTTGATTATTAGTGTGTTTAGATAACATATAAGAATCAATTTTATCTCGCAAAATCATGGTGATACTATGATAAAGTATAAACAACTCTTTATTGCATTATCTTCAGTATGAAAAATTAATTGATTATCATTAAGTTAATCCAATCCAAACACATTAGATGTCTTACTAAGGAGAATGCTAGGTTCCTCCTAGTTAAGTGAATAACGAAATTCACCATTTGTTTGCCTGATAGTAAATAGGAAACAAACATTTTCGGATAATGAACAAGTTGAGTTTGTAGTTAGCAATTGTTGGCATGGTCTTGTTTCTTTAACCAAATCCATACTTTAGTAGCATAGCATAAAATGCCTCGATTGCTACAACTCGTTTTTTTTTTTTTAATATAGAAAACATATGCATAATCACCTGCAAAATATTCCGAGGTAAAGTTCCTCACATGCCTATTTGGAAGAAGCTATATCCGTAAAAAAAAGTAGATGAAAAAGGACAACTAATAAACAACACATATTGGCATGCTTGGGTGTCAGCTGCCAAGCACATGCACACATTACAGATAGAGTTCTGAAAAGTCACATGAGGAGGTGATGTTTTATACTGTTAAAATTGCCATGTAAGTTCACTTTTTCACCCAAGTTTTGTATTAAGATTCAATCTTAATCCATGTTCTGAATATTGCTTGCTGTGTAAGTTCACTATAATTACTAAAGTAGAATGATACTTTAAACTGTCAAAATACAGCAGAAAGAAAAATAAAACCAGTGTATATGAGTAGGCATTAGATGTTAGTAAAATTATGTGTATCTTGGACTATTGCATGTCGTGAAACTTAGTAGAAGTTGAAAAGAAATAAACACAGAGAGAAAGAAGGAAGAAACTAAAGGCACGATAATACTAAAATTTAAAGTCATCAATTTAAAGACAAACGATATATATAGAAAGACTAAGAGGCATGATGAAATGTGTATTCTGTTCCCTTACTATAAACATGAATTAGCTTCCATATGATCCAGAGCTAGAATCCCAAACAAAGAAATCTCATCAATCTAATTAGTTCACTCAGAAAGGCAGAAGAATCATTGTTGAATAAAGAATCTTTGTCTTTATAAACATAAAAGGTTGAAAAATGATACCATTCAATCAACGAGAAAGCAATACTAGAAAGCACGAATAATTGCTGTACTAAACTGATGTTTTTATTAAGTTTTATAACTCATCAGCTGTAAGACTGAAACCAGAACATAAACTAGTAATTGCACAACTTGTGATTGAAGTAACCCATAAACTTAAGTCAAATCTAAGCTGGCATTTGCCAAAACTGTTATTGTTCCAGGAATTGTGATGCCATTAGGATGATATTGAGCTTCCCTTGGAAAATCACTCCGCTCTGAATAGAAGGACAATGATTGAACAACCTTAACATTAACAACTCAAATCATTGGCGAATACTTACTGCATAAAGTATGACAAGAAAAAGTCACCAATACTTACCAGGATGACCAAATTCATTCCACATATAATTCAATTACATTTCGCCACCAAAGCTCATGGTAATATAAACCTAATCATTTTATGGTATGCTATACCATGATCTACAAGAGTAGCAGTCTGTCTAAAGCCATGAAGTCATACATGTACTTAACAAGTAAAATGAAATTAATATAAAATGTCCAATGACAAGCAGCAGGAATACACCTTGTAAATTGAATGCAAATGTTTTTAATGATTTATTTATTTAGTAACCTGAGCTTTGTCAAATCTATAAAACTCGAGCTTGATTATTTATATAAATGAGCCTAAAATATAACTTGAGCTTATTTATTTAGCAAAATAAAGTTGATACTAACATGACAAACTCAAATAATTCATAAATATAATAAGTCATTCACATTGCACGTGTCATTTCAAAGGTGAAAGATTCAGATCCATAGCATTGATGAAAGGAATAGTTCAATGCTTTATTGAAAATCAGAACAAGAGGATCAACCATCTAAATGTATCTCGTGTTTCAGAATTCAGATCAACAACAGAATATCTCATCATCTCTATAAGCTCATGAGATCTAAAGCTGAACAGCTTGACTACGCCGTATACAAGCAAAAATATCACAAATATGAAACTATTTTGCTAATACATCGGTATCACGAATAATCTTCATTGAGGGAAGAATAATTGCAGCCACTGGTCTATCTTTATATCCTCCACCTTCATCAATGATCAGCCTTAAGCCTTCTACGTGGAGTTTCCCATGGTGACGGACTTGCAGTTAGTTCCTACAAGAAATCAGCAAGCCAATTTTATTTGAAGCTACAAAAGCAAAAGGAAAGGCATAAACATGCTTTTAGTCCTTAAAAAATTAGTGGCACTTGGTTTGAGTGTTTACTATTTTCATTTTCATAAAAAATAGAAAATTAGAATAAAAATATATTTGTTTAAAATTTAGAAAAATATGATCAAAACTGAAAATAACAAATCAACGTTTTTAGTCTCTTCTGAAAAAGTGAAAATGCGATGATACCTTAAAATACTTTATTCTGAATATATATTTTTTAAATGTTGAAAATTTAAAAATGAAAATTATTTTCAGAAAATAAAAATAGAAAATAAAACAGAAACTAAACACTCAAATGTTTTTGGCCTTTTCTGAAAAAGTGAAAAAGCGATGACACTTTAAAATACTTTATTCTCAATATATATGTTTTCTAAATGTTGAAAATTTAAAAATAAAAATTATTTTCAGAAAATGAAAATAGAAAATAAAACAGCACATCCTCATTTTCTGATATTATTTCCTATTTAAACCCATAGTAGTATTATGCAGCAAGCTATCACCTCTGGGATATCCCATACACTCTTTCTCCCACTTAGAGCCTCCACCTTAGGCACCCGAGTATCCCGAGCTTTCAAAAGTTTTAACTGCTCTTTCAAATCTTTTCCTTTCTCCAAACCAGCATGAACAGCAATCAACTTGCAGCATTTAACTCCATCATCAGTGTTCACAAAGACATCGTCCTAGCAAAACATGATCCAGAGAGCTTTCAGCATTTGTTCATTTAATTCACATCAGTAAGCAAACGAAACAAGGATTGCTGAACCAAGGGACAACCAGATAACTTAAGAAATCTGTCATATGATACGACTAAAAGCACTAAGAGGCAAACAAAGTAAGCCCCACCTCTTCATGGACCCAAACCAAATCAGCAAGAAATTTCTTGTGATCATCAGGAACAGCCTTAACCAAATCTGCATTCAATGAACTGCCCTTCAGTCCAGGATATAACAACACTCAATTTTCTAGAAAGAGCTAGTTACACTTCAAGACTTGTAGAGTATTATTTTCTCATACATTTATACTTTTATAGCACTGAAAATTCCGGTGCCAAAATGAACATAATTCAACTATGTCATTCAAAGTGAACCTGAAGTTATATAAAGCCACACATACTAAGTTACAAACTAAGCCAGCATAATCCATAAATCCAAGTACATTTCACCAACATCTCAACATTATTTTATTTTTTATTCCAAAACCTTGACATATCAAAATACCGCAATTAACAGAAGAGTAGCATTCAAGATTCAAAATACTATCTTCATTTTTATTTGTAAGACTTAATTGCCTAATTCATCAAGATTAAAAAAAGTAATTAACTTAGTAGATAACAATAAATTTGTCCTAAATTTATATACTTTTCCAAAAATACCATTGTCCTTAATGTTTTTTTCTCTTCTAAATACATGTTAATATAATACCTCTCATTTAATTAGAAGTAATTTTTAATTTAAAAATAATTAATACATGAGACAATATGAATTAAATCTTATATAAAAGAAGAAACAAATTTAAAAAGTTGAACTTAGAAACGGAAGTAGTATAGGTTAAGATGTCACTGAGACATACATCCAATATGTGCTGGGAGATTGATCAACTTAGTAGAGTATCAAAAGCTGGCCAAGAAAAAGCAGAATTGAGCTAAATATTGAGTCCACTTCAATAGTGGAGACTAGTCACAATCACAACCCAAGGTCATCTCAATAGCAAAATATATTAAGAGGCTCTAAATACACCCTTGGATAATGGGAACGGTTGAGATTATCTCAACTGCAGGGCCTGCAGTGAATCCAAATCCAATAACTGAAGGTTAAAAATGTTTAGCACACTTGACCCCGGATATCAACTCACAACACATTTATGGAATAAAAACAAAATTTAGATTGTAGTAACGTGTGTCTCTATGCACATTGTTTGGCAGCATTCAATTAAATTTAATCAATTGATATGATACTAAGGAGGATGATTTTATATATAGATGACTAACTGTACAACTCAATTCTCAAAATCATTTCAAGCAGATGCAGAGTACCAAGTACTAACAACTTAACAAGTGACATGTACAGTTAACTCCCAATCCGCGATTTTGGTCCTGCTTTTTTTTCTTCCGATTTTCTTCTTCCAAATTTAAAAAATCTACCATTTTAATTCAATCATCAATTTCGCATGAGTTTTTCTTCTTTTATATTGCTCCAATTAAATTCTAGACTTAACATATAACATATTCACTAAATAATATATCAAAAAATAATTTAATTATTTAAAACATAAAAATTAAAAAAAAGAAATGTATAAAAAAATCTCAAAAGACCAAAATCATGAAAAGAAAAAAATAAAGACACCAAAATTACGGATTAAAAATGGACTTAAATATATTTTTAATCCTATAAATTAATTTTTTTTAATTTTTCTGATTTTAATTGCACCATTTTAATTTTGATCCTATAGATATTTTGTTCATTTTTTTTCTTATAAATTTGTATTTTTCTAATTTTATTCTCTATAACGTGAACTTAAATGAAAAATTCAAAAAGGACCAAAACTAAAAAATAATTCAAACCTACATGAAAAAAATATAAAATATCTTACAGGAAATAAAATTAAAAAAATATTAAATAATGAGGATTAAAATTAAAAAATAAACTTAAAAGCAACCAAAAACATGTTTAATGAAGATTAAAAATAAAAAATAAATTTAAAGGACAAAAAAAAAAAAAAACATATTGAAGTGTAAGGAAGAGATTGGGGTTACCAGCAGAGGCATGGAGAACTCCATAGGACTCAAAGGTGGGTCCAGCGTCGTAAATGGAACCCTGATACTCCGTCCCCTTAACCGTATTAAACTTCACCTTTATCTTCCCACTCCACCTTCTCCCTTGAAGCTGCATATTCTCGTACCCTTCCCCTTTGAACCACCCCTCCGAGAAGGTAACGGGAGGGTAGAGAAACGAGGAACTCGATGAGGTGGCGGGTGCCGGGGCCTCGGTCGCAGTAATCGCCGAGGAAGATTAGGGTTGCGGTTTCGAATTCGGATCGGTCGAGGCTGGCTTCGAGGTTCGACCAGAGGATTTGGAGCTTTGTTATGAAGCCGTGGATGTCGCCCATGCAGATGACTAGCCTCGGTTTTGGGGGCTCTGACATTATTGCTAAACGGTTTGGTTCGAGTGTTCCTTCTTCTTGCTTGCTTCGGTTTTCTGGAATTTGGTTTTTGTACGTATCTTACAACTAGAGGAGGAGATTGTGATTCTTATGGATGCTGGATCTGTTGCATTCTACATCGAGAAATAATGTGGTTCTCATTTGATTTTTGTACTCAAATTTGTCAAAAATCTTATTAAAAAAAAACAATTTTGTCAAATATGTTAGACATTTTTTTTTTAACCAATTGAGCTTTGCTAGAGTCTTTTTGCTACTTTTAAACGTAATTAGAATTTATACTTAAATTAATTTGGAAAAAAAAGGCCAATAATCATACCCAAAATGATACTTCTAAAACAACCGAATAAGATTTCTTGCAATTAAAATGCAACTACACGATCCACAACTTACCATCTAAGGGTTCAGAATTTTTGTGGTTATATTTAATTTTATTGTTTAATTTCAATAGCTAAGTTTTTTTTTTTTTTAATAAATGTAGTTAGATTTCCGCGCTCCTAAGCTATATAAAACAATCATAATCGAAGCTATGCAAAGCGTAGTAAAGTTGAAAGCAGCTTGAACACCAGTTCAGAACTTTATCAGAGAAAGTACAGAGCCCAGCTAAATTTTGACTCTGCAGTTAATTAATTATTATCTTTATCCCCATATGGACATATCATCATAGATTTGGAAAGTCAGTCAAGAAACAGCACAAATCTGAAGATATAAACTAATCAATCGTCAGAAATCCCTCCCGGCAATTCATGGTAGAATAGATAGCCAATCTGTCCCACATGCACAATATCTTGACAAAAAGTTCGTGAAGTACAGTTCTTAAACTTTTAAAATGTACAATTTCATATTTTCTGTTTATTTTTCTGTCATCCTCTAAATGATTTGAGTACATGGTGATTTCATGACTAGTTTAGCCAAAATTATCTTTAAACCTAAAGTGCACGTTTAACATATTGGTAAACCCTCCTTCAAGCTCATGGGGTGGGTCATAGGGCAAAAGAACATAATAGTAATCATATTACAAATCAAGTAATCAACTATCACATTCTGAACTTGCCATTTTAGAATCCACAAAATCTTTTTAAAAGCCTACTTGAATTACTTCTAGGACTATTCTTACTTGATGTAGAAGGATCTTGCTTTAGACATGCGCTAACTGGTAACAAAATTCTTTAATATACTCCAGCATGGGAGAAACTGGATGAGTATGGCATTTTTTGTTCTAAGGAATTTATGTTCTCTCAGATTGTGATTATCAAGTTGCTGTATAACCTGAAATTCCTATACCTCAAAAGGCACATGTTACCCTGTTATAATCAAAACTAATATACAACATAGCCTTACATAACTGTTGCAGCTCGACACGTGAAGCATAGAGCCAAAAACAAGGGAATCCATAACAAGAATGCTACTCTTGCCAAAGAGCAGTCTCTTCAAAACAACTCAAATTCAACTAGCTCTCCTGCTGCATTGCACTCTACATACTTAACACCCTTTCCCTGGGACTGTGGGGTCATCTCTGAAACTCCAAATTCACACAAGTCTGGCAGTTCTGGTGGGATAGCGCAACGTATTAACGCCCAATTAAGGCCTTCGAAGAAGGGGTGCTGTTTTATCTCAGCAGCCCCTTTCTCTGAACCCAAACGGTTTTCAGGCTCTTTAACCAACAACCCTCTAATGAGATCCCTCGCTTGGATACTAACAAATGGGGTGTCAGGGAATCTGAGACCTTGCAACACCACGTTGGCTAATGTTTCTTCATTATTAGAACCTTTAAAGGGTGTTCTACCATATAAAAGCTCATATAGAAAAACACCAAATGTCCACCAGTCAACTGCAGCTCCATGTCCTTCTCCTTTGATGATCTCAGGCGCCAAGTATTCATGAGTACCGACAAATGAATTTGATCTTGCATCTGTGGGCTCAGCCACGAGCTGTGGCAATGATCTGAGCTGAGCACCAAGGTCATTTTTTAATTTCCTTGCTTTTGCGGCAGGAGGTAGGAGTCTTGGGCTGAAGCACGGAACTTGACAGGCTGGTTCAATACAGAATGGCTCAATGCAACTCGATTGTGCACAAGGACCAGAAATCTTAGCAGGATCCACATAAGATGACTTCAGAAGTGTTGGGCTAACATCACACCTTAGCGACAGATCAAAATCTGTGAGCATAATGTGGCCGTCTTCTCGAACAAGAATGTTTTCAGGTTTCAAATCACGGTAAACCACTCCAAGCATGTGCAAGTACTCCAAAGCAAGAAGGACTTCGGCAACATAAAACCTGCATGTACAAAGATTCTTGTAAATACAAAATCCCTTTCAATTATGGTAGCTATTGAAGCAATTTGCACCTGAAGAGACAGTGTATTTATCATATATTTGTTGAAAAATTGCACGCATATATAAGGGCAATTATTAGTTAAGACCAACAGCACACCTGTGCAATGCACCTAATTTTAATCAAATGGTTTTGATAGATTTTACTTGTTAAAACTAAATTGTTAGTTTTGATTGTTTTTAATTAGCTTAATCTTGTTCGTGAGGGTAAAGAAAAATGTAACTTCACTATTTGGAATGACAAGCAATCCACTCTGTGCAAGAACATTTCAACATATCAAAGTTTAAAACCTTATTGCCTGCACTAGATAAACCAGAAATGAAAGCACATTTCAGCAACTCTGAGACTTAAACAAATTTGATTGTATCAAGAAATACTCAAGGAATCATAGGCATTTGTTGAATTCCTAAAAATTTAGTAATCAAAAGGTAGCTTATAATATTATTCTAGCCAAACAGAAAATAAAATCCTAAAATATTACTGGACAGATTCTCTTAATATGTACCTTGCTGCTGGCTCTGAAAAACTTCTGCCAAGCTGCTTCTGCCGTAGAACATGAAGATCACCACCTGGACAATACTCCATGACCAGACATGACAAATTATCTGATGTAAACTGAGCATACAGTGTTGGAAGAAAAGGATGATCCAGCATCCTCAATATTTCTCGTTCAGTTTGAGCCCTAGGCATCTTCTTCCTTCTTGCCAAAAACTCATTGTCCATCACCTTAATAGCAAACAAACAACTTTTGCCAATTAGTTCAGCAAGATATACAGTCCCAATGTCTCCACAACCTAGCTTCTTCAAAAGATTGAAGTGTCTCAAGCCCAAGACTCCATTCTGAATTTGAGCATGGCGTATGGCTTTCCATCTAACATCCTTTGACATGTGAGGCCTATTGCCACAACTAGACCCACTGAGATTACTCTCATCACTGGTACTTGTACTACTACTGTAGTCACCTTGGCTACTCTTTGAACTTTGAGAAAATTCAAGTTGCTCTTTCAATACGGTGTTCTTTTTCACTTTTGTAACTTCTCTGCTGCTATTACAGCCAGCTGATGCAGCGCCAGAGTTATTAACAGAGTTTATTCCCTCTCCAGGACTGATAGAGTCCAATGATGTAATACCTTTGTTATTTTCAATAGCACACCAACATCTCTCACAAACAAGTTGAGTTGTACCAGAAACTGACTTGTCATTTACTTCACTGCATGTAGGATCAAATAAAGCAGAAACTGAATCCTGCTTTACTTTTTTCTTTCCAAAATTTTTGTTCTTGATAATTGATTTGACTGTACGAGGGGCATTGCGTGACAGTTTGCACACTCTATTGCCATTTACCGAAGTAGATGAGGAAGAGACTGTTTGTAACCTACCTTTCCGCCCATTCTTTGATGCAGAGGCTTTATTTCCTATCTTTTTAGGGGAAGAAGCATTTTCGGGCAACTCTAATTTACTTCCATTGGTGTTACAACTAGATGAAGAAGATTCAGATGTTTGTTTCTCTATTTGAGCAGGCTCTGATGACGGTGATAGAACCCCAACTTTACTTGATGAACTAGCCAGGTCACTTGGCATCAATGAAGCCCCAGTATCATTTTGTGTAATTGCAATTGCAACAGCAATTTTGGAAGATTGAACATTTGGGCTCAGCGAAGTGCTTTTAACAGTTGAACGAGACTGGTAAGCATTATCCAAAGAAAGTGAGTTGCTCTCTTCTGGCACTAGAGATATTTCACTTGTACTACCTTTACTCTCAACATTAGAAGGCTCAGATCGTCTACCTTCAACTACAACTGAATTGTACAATGTATGTATCTTCCCAACCTCAGATATTCGTGGAGAAGCAGTTGACTTTGATAATCTTTTCATGGAAGCCATTTCTGATGCCTTAGATATACATAGGTCTCTTAGTGCCTGCTTCAAAGTCACAGGCTCAGAAGGTCCAACTCGTGGGGACCGAGAAGCACCCACTGCAATTGGTTTTTTCAATGCACTTTTCATCTTAGGGCTTGTACCATGTATAAAGCCCAAATCCCTTGAGGAAGATTTAAGAGTAATTGACTCAAACAGCTTATTAATATCATCATCTAGATTACCCTTATATCCCAGTTTCTGCACAGGATGCTTCTGAAATTTCTCATCCAGGCTATATCCAGAATTGGACTGATATATCCCCGTATCTTTCTCTGTATTTAGGTCTTCCCTTGCTTCGACAATTTCACAAGTGCCAGAGAATGAACCCATTAGAGATAAATTGTAACACTAAACTCACTTTGGTGTGGTAGAAGTAACAGAAAAAGTTTGATTCTCAATGCAAAAGTCTATTCTACTTTATTTCTCATGCAGTGTATCAAACACCATAAACTCACAACTCAAGGAGAGTGAACCTGTGCAATCCAACGTTCAGAATCGAAACCATCATTTCGATCAAATCAAATTTTAAGTCCGAATGGTATTTCCACCTCTTTACCAGCTACGTGACATTGAAACCTTGATGCAAAGGCCAACATTTGAATGCATCAGCAAAAATATAAATTGTAAATTATAGTAATATGAAACAAGAAACGACACAAATTGACCCCAAAAAATGAAAGAAAGAAATCAAATGAAAACAAAGATGGACACCATAAAAAATTCAAAATGGTAAGAGAAGCCACTCACTTGTAGGACAAGTGTCAACTGCAAGGAACACAAATCAAATTGCACATGGATGATGGAACCACAACATACTGCCAAAAAAATCTAATTTCTATTCCTTTCCAAAATTCTAACAATTCGGCTCTCCCTGAAATTAATGTGAATATGAGAATACAAGAATTTTTAAACATTCAGTTTTTATGATAAACCAAAAGGAAGATAACTAGAGACAAACCAAGGACTAAATAACAGGGTGTTCAAAAAATGAGTTATGTTTTCAATCTGGATAGTTCGTAGAATGTAATTGACATGCATTCAAGCACAGGATCCAACTTATATCAAGCACAACAATCCTCCTTGATGATTCCGCTACATATAAAACCAGCATCAAGTAAAAACTAGTTCCCTAATATTTTCTCATCAATTCAAAGTCTTCACCAATCAGTGAAATCAACAAATCAGATAAAATCAAACCATAGTTCGTAAGCCTATTCATGTTTACTGCAACATTATCCAATTAACAAAAAGTACGGACAGTAACGTGAATCAACTAAAGGATCGATATACCTCAAAAAAAAAAAACTTTAAAACACACAACAATGAAAGTGACTTAAAAAGATAAATTAAATCAAAATTTCAAATCATACCATTCAGCTATATTAAAAATAAAAATAAAAAAATCCAATAAAATTCAACGCAGAGTGATTCAAATTTTCACAGAATATAAATAAATATATACACATATATAATTAAAAATACAGTTTGTGTTTGTTCCTTCCAGAATGCAGAATCAAAGAGCAGCTTCTTCTTCTTCAAAGTGAAGTTCCGAAACCACAAAAGGAAAAGGTCGAAATCTCAGTAAACAGAATCAGAAAAAGCAACATAGTGAACACGAACGAACATAAAACAACACCGTTCATCAGAGACTAACGGAACGAGACATCACAAATCAAACGGTTCAGACACGAAGCGTAATCGAAAACACAGAAGCCGCGCACCTGCAAGCAAGCGAAGGCGAAGAAACGATGCGCATTGAACAAACGGTGCTTCAGCAAACGGAATCCACAGGGCAGGAAAAATAAAAGCAATCCAGATGAGGAACAGAGAGCGAGAAACCCTAGGCGAGCATGGAAGTGATGAAATGGAAGAAACTCAAAGGTAGAGAGAGAAAGAGAAGAAGAAGAAGAAGAAGATGCACAATGTTTTATTTTCTTCTGTTTTCTGTTCCACTTTCAGAACTGGCACTGATTATTTTGTACAAACAAGACCCATTTTCCTATAACTCAAAAAAAAAATATAGATACTAATTTATAATTTTGTACTATATTATATTATTTCATTAATTGTTTAGTTATGGAATATAATTTTTCAACATTTAGAATTTAAACTATTTCATAAATGAAAATAAATATGTACAGCCAGGATGCTAATCAGTATAAGATTTTCTCAACTTAATTGGTTTTTTTGAGTTTGAGTATTAAATATATAATATATTAAATATTAAATATTAAATATTCAAAGAGAGAATATTATTATCTATTATAATCTATTTGACTGGTGAAATTTTTATTTATTTATGAGAATTAAAGATAAATCGAGAAAATTATAATTATTCATGTTTTAATCAACTTAATTAAATCTCTTGCATTTGACTTAAATGTGAGATTATTTCTCATGCACGATATTTAAAAAATTATTAATAACATTAGTTGACATAGTGGTAATAATTTATGTTTTTTATTAAATTGTTTTGAATTCTAGTATAAAATAAATTATGTCGAAAGAAAGAATGCTAATTACTTATTTGTGTGTTCAAGATTAATTATTACTTTTGGCTCTAAATATTCGGTTTCAATACTATCTTCAGGAGAGAAAAAAAGAATTTATTAGTTATTTTAAAAAACATATGAAAATAAATATTTCTTTTAAAGAAAGGTATCAGTAGAATTTAACTATCGGAGACGACATTCAAGGCATTTTGTCGTGTTTGGCTCAGCCGCTTGGAAATTCGGCGATCTCAGATTTGCATTCTGATTTTAAATGTTAAAATACTTTATATAGCATGCGATGCTCTTTCTTTCTTTCTTTTCTATTTATTTGGTTCAAGTATAAGAAGGTGATATTCCATGCGATTTTATACACTCTTACAAGGAAGTATTAGAGCATTTGCAATGCAAAAAATTTATATAGACTTCTTAATCATCTTTTTATGGTTTCCACATTATTTTTTTTCCCTACCGTGTTATATTATTTATTAAAAATTCATATAAAATTTTAATTCAATATAAAAAATCGTAAAAAATTACAAGAAATTAAAATATTAGAGTTTCTTAGATAAAAAATTATTCTTAACAATAAAAGAATTCAATTTGTTACGTCATATTGTGATTTAATGCAGAAAAATTCATAAGAAACCATTAGTCCCGGATCTTTAGTTTTAGTTTCACTCTACTTTCTAAATTATTTCTTTGATGTTGCAAAGGTGTTTTCAGAGAAAATAAAGAGGAATTAAGTCAATCAACCTAACTTCCCAGAATGTGACATTTCAATTGGAACTATTTATTACTAGAATCCAATTACTTTAAATGCGATTATTGGACTTAATTAATTAACTTATTCGCAAATTGATTTTGTTGAAAAGACATAAGTTTAAAAAAAACTTGATGATTGTTATTTGTAGCCAAGTGTACAAGCTATATAGATTTTTTTTTATAGAGTATCGGAATTCTCAGAAAACAATCACATTTAAATCGGATGAGAATAATCAAATTTTCTTTCAAATATTTAATGTGATTAGGTATTTAAATTTTTAACTAAAGATCTCTCTTAGAAATAACCCTATATTAATTTATTCGCGAGATTATATGGAAACAAATTATATAAAATGCTAAATTGGTTATGATGTAAATATTTAAATTTGATATTTTGCCCACTTTACTCATAGACGAATTTTTTTTAAAAAAAATATAAAATAATTAGATTTTGGAGTAATGTATTTTTTATAATTATATTGAAATTCACATAAATACAATGTGGGTTAAAGCTGCCATTTTTGTACGTTATCATATGTTTTTTATATAGCACATCTCCAAAAGGTAAAGAAAGGCCAATATATTTTTTTCCCTGAAACACGGATTTTGCAAAGAATTTATGCATCAAGTACATGGTTTTCTCCTATTCATTAGGCTTTCCACTGTTAGAATCTGAACTCAGTGTTGAATGGATGATAATGAATGGCTTCAGTTTCATAATACTAACGTGATCTTAGCAGTGAATCTAAATTTTTTCAGGTGAAAAAGCAAAAGCCTCACTCCAGTGCCAAATAAAAGACAAGGCAAAGCCAATCAAATGAATCAATAATAAAACGTTGGTGTAGTCCTTTGGAGATGTGAAGGATTGTGGTCATGATGAAGCTAATTTCCTGTACCTTGGGTTTGCTATAGTGGCTTTGATCATTGATCCAAACAATGAATCCCAAAACGGAGACAACTTGAATGTCCACCAACCAATCAGACCTCCATTAATTGCCAACTATTTCTTACCCAAACTTCAAAAGTAGTATATGTTAAAATATTAAAGCATTTTAAATTTTTTTAAAATTTATTTATTTGATCTATTCAATAAAAACTTTTAATTTAAAGGTTTAATTGATAAGTTTGATATATGCAAAGAGTTATTAAAGAAAGTAATTTTACCAAAAGTTATTCTTTAATTAACTTTACCAAAAAATATTCTTGAAGTCATTTAGTCACTATATATATCACTAAATTATATAAACATCAAATGACAATTTTTAATATATAATTGCTTTAACACAAAAAAATACGAATTTAATGGTTAAATTTGAAGTTCTCATAAATTATAATGGATTTACAAAATTTCAAACAATTGAAAAATTATTAGTACTACTTTATCTTTTCACTTTATTTTAACGTATAATATGTTATTTAAAATATAAGTAGATATTTATATTTTATTTCATATTTAAATTATGAAAAAGTTTATAAACATAACCATAAAAATAATTAATTTCATGATTCAATAATAAAACTTACTTTTGATAATATAAAAAAACAACTATTAAAAGTGTGAAATAAGGTGTCATTTAATCTATTTCTAGAAAGAGAAAGAGTTCAACCCTAAAAGTTTATTCATCCATTATGCACGTGCTAAAAGAAAATTAAAATCATATGTTTTTGTTATTTCACATATCAATGGTCAATTGATAAACTACTAATTTATGCTTTGAACTACATCTGTATATCTTTATCAAAATAGAGAAAGAAAAACATTTGTATACAAAATTAAGAAATAGTTTTTTATGAACCCACCTATGTAGAATTTTTAAAAAAATGTAAAGAAATTTAGTATTTTTCATTCATTTGTTTCTATTTTGTTGGGTTGAGATTTCACTTATTAGTGTTTAAATTGGCATTTTTAAGAAAAAAAATACTTATATGTGTTTTTTGTCTTTGTAGTATATATGTATATTATTTTAATCCTCTTAATTATTTTCTATTTGTGTTCTTACTTTATTTCCTTTTATTCAGTTTCTGCTAATCACGTCATCTCTTCTCTTGATAGTGAACTTCTAAGTTCTAACGAAGACTAAAACTAAAAAAAAAAAAAAAGAGTTTAATATGGACAAAAAAAATAAGAAGAAGATAAAAAATGAAAATACTTTTATATCATAGGGAGTAAAAAATTTATTTAAGCTAAAATATCTAATGTATTCAAATATATAATTTGGTCATTAATAGTGTGATAAATTCTAAAAGTAAGAAAAAAGAAAACATAATTGTAAGATTTATATTAGGATTTAGAACATTACACCAAATTACATATATCTGTTGAAGATATATTCTTCCAATAACTTAGTCTCATCGATTTGCGAAAGCATACACATGCACTTGCATAAATCAGAATTATAAACAAATCTGGGCTTTTGCCCTTCTCAGAAAAATAATAATAATAATAATTAAAAACACGATATTTTCCTCCAAAATCCTCCCTTACAATTGAGTCCCTTAACGTGGAGAGTACACAGTCAAAGCATTGAGAGTTGAGAGGGTATTCTAGTCTTTTAACAATAGTGACCCTAATTTCTACACATTAGAAGCCCTAAGGTTACTTGACCTAACATATGCAATAATTCTTAGTTCATATGTGTACTTGCCATTAACATATGCACCGAGGAATTATACTTTTTACAATGTGAACAGTACATGTTATTTGAATATTTATTCTTGAGAATAAGATAACCTCTCTCTCTCTCTCTATATATATATATATGCTTACTCTTCTTCTCACGTAATCGCGTTTTGAGACGCGTTTTTTTTCTTAATTATTAATCAATTGTTTAATTAAAGAAGATTCTTACTTTCTTGAATTCCTATTGTTGAAGCATGCTCAATTGCTCAAAAGAAAAATAAGAGAAACATAATATATATATATATATATATATATATATATATATATATATATATATATATATATATATATATATGACGCAATGTTTGAAACAATACATACAATCATAAAATAAAATTAAAAAAATGCTCGACTATTAAGGTAATAAAAATTGACCTTATAACCAAAGTACTGAAGAATTGAATGTTGAATTAAATAAGTGGTAGTTACATATTTACCAATATTAAATTGAAACGGTATCTTTTTAGGTAGGACTATAACCTTTTCCCCCAAAATGCTAATCTATTGATCACAAATCTTTCCAAGAGGAAATAATCAAATGACATAATAGGGCATGACCTACCTAATACTTAAATCAGAAGTCAAGTTGAGTGGAATTAGTGACTAATCTTAATTCCCACCTAATGATGTGTGAAGTTGACCTAACAATTCTACGCGAAAATAACATGGCCTCAATTCAAGCAAGCATATAAACAATATTGAATAATTGCATGCATATGACATTGAAAGTGATGTCGTTCAGCGTCATCTAATAGGGAACGTTAATTCACTGATCATTTTTTTATATATATTTTGTAGTATGAATCATGAAATAAAATTACGATTTTTTAAATTTTTTTTGAAAGAAAACCATATTTTGAAAAGGGCACACTTTGACGTTGCGTGAAAATGTCAAATATACATCGTCTACTTTAAATAGCGACACTTTAGTGGGCCCCACCTATCTCTGAACTCGTTCACCGATAATAAATATTTTTCACCGTATTGAATTTCTCGTACCGCACAAGATAAATGCATGTCGTTGGTCACTAGATTATGTCAAATACGTCTCTCCACGTTTTTAAATTAGAAAAATGAAAATATATGGTTGAAATTAATCTATTTTTGGTGCATAAAAATTTATAAGAGCGAATGAGGTCTTTGCCTAAAGTAGCAAAAGTCTTCAGACTAAAAGAAAACTTATACATTCTGTTTGATTATGATGAGAGAAATAAAATGGATAAACATTAAAAAAAATAGAGTGAAAATAAAGTAAATTATTGGATTGTTTGATTTAAATGAAATAAATAAGAAATATAGTTAAAATAAAATAGTACATTATAAAAATAGTGGTATACAAGAACATTATACCTTTTTACTGAGGGAAAAATGAAAAAGGAAATTGAAGTCAATTATTTTTCTTTTTTTCCCCTTTTTTTCAGACCAAAAATATTATCATCCGCATTTTTTTTTTCCTCTTTACTTTTTTCCTTTCACTTTTTTCTCTTTCGAACTGACCATAATGTGAATTAGTTTCCTTGGTCAAAACAGATAAGAGGAGAGAAACATAAATATGTACACCTTTAACAAGAACAAATTCTTTAATTGTGAGACCTACTGAACTCAAATTAATTTTACCTTATATCATCTTTATCAAACATTCAAACCAATTTCTATTTGCGCCTCTCCTCTGAAAATTGTTGCCACCAAACGAGCTATAATTTACTCACATTTGCCTTATTTTAAATACACAAGTGAAGACTCGAAATTTAAATTATATATTTTAATTTCCTTGAGAAGGGGAAACATTGGCTCATAGGTTCAATATAAATTACTTAACACCAAAAAATTGTTTAAAGAGATTCCTAAGTTATTTTTACTTGAAATGTTATGAAGACCTTAAAATATCATTAAACTACAATGAATTTTTCTATGAATTTTCCAAGACTTTTAAATATGAAAAGATAATTTTCTCCTAGATTTATTTAACCCAAATTATTGAAAGAGTGTTCTTAGATAAAATCGCCCTATCGTAGATTTAGAAGGCTTTATACTTTGTAAAACTTTAAACTCAACTGAAAAAAGTTATGAAATAAATTATAAATAAGAGATCTACAATTACCTTATCTTGTGTGTGGTACAATGTTTATGTGATGTACATGGAGAAAAATGCGTGTCATAGTGTTATTGGAACACTTCAAAACAAATAAGCTAAGACCAATGAAGGTGTGAATGATAGAATATATTTTTCTTGCAATGGGAATATGGGATTAGTTAGTTCCATAGTCAGAGATACAAATGAGTAATGCTTATATATAAAGTCTCTAGATGGCAAAAGCATTATGTAAAAGATGAGGTGATTGTACGTAGTTTTAAAAATCAGCTTAGATTGCTCGGTTGGATACTTATGACCGGATCAAGTTTGATATTTAGAAAATATAGGTGTGACTTTATGTTTAATTTTATTAAACTTTAACTAATAAGAGTAAATATGATAAAAAGTAGGGTGTTCATTGTATGGTTTGATGTCATTTTGGCTTTGTCTGAATCAAACAAAAAGATTAAATGTTGTGCGGGTTAATTTAGTTTAAATTATTTATGAAATTCATATCAAATTAAACCAATTTTTTGTGGTGATTTGATTTGGTTTTTGCTGTTTAAAAATTCTGTTAATAAGTATTAAAAAATGTTTGAAAAATTTGTTATTAATTAGATAAAACTTAAATAATAATTAGTTCAATAATCAATGATATAAATGAACAACAAAAGTTTCAACAACTAAACTTCAAGTAAAATCATAATTATTTCAAGTTGAATAATAATTATTTAACTTAAAAGTAATAATTCAACTTAAAAATAAAAAACAATACATAATACTTGTTTATAAGTTTCAATGACTGAACTTAAAAAAACACATAGTAAAACAATATTCCTAATATTTATTTCTAACCATAAAAACTTAGAAAGTAGATATTCAATAACAAAACACTAATTGTAACAATAATTTTTATGGATGTTTGTGATTTGGTTTGGTTTCTGCGTGCCAAACCGCAAACTAAATTGAACCGGATGGTTTGAAAAATAAAAAATAAACTAATAATCATTGGTTTTTTTTTTTACAATTTTTTATTTTTAGGTCAATTTTCAATTTTACCCTCGATTTGGTTCAATTTAGTTTGATTTTAAAAATCCAGTAAAAAGTAATGTACTAACATTCATGTTCACGTTGCTTTGTGTGTTTCATCAATCATTTTGTTGGATCAAATCTATAAATCATCAGAAACATACAAAGTAATGATAGTTTTGTTGAATCATTTATGGTGCTAGCATTCCTCTTCATATTTAAAAAGTATTGCATACAAAGTAATGATAGTTTTAATTATTAATTTTTAAAAAAAATATCATTATTTTATATGCTTCAAGGCACACAACATTAGTTGAGTCTTAAATGTTTATTAGAATGTAATATTTGTCTGCTTTTATTTCATCTATCAAACATATATACAGTGTATTAGTATGATAATATATAAGATGCAAGTTTTAGTTTTTGTCATTATTTATATTTAATAAAAAAAAATTAAAAATCTTGATTCGTGTTATGACTGAAGAAACTTCAATTTAAGAATGAAATAGAAAAAGTGTAAATGAATATAAATGATATTATTGAAAATATTCATATGCTAAAATTGAGATAATCTATAAATTAAAAAAATGAAAAAGAGGATTAAACATCAAGACATAAAGATATATCCAGTTTTTTTTTTTTTGCCCTCCCTATTTTTATAATTTGACTCCATTATTTTTAAGTTTTTAGTTATCATTAGTTTTCATCTTTTATATTAGTTTATTTTAATGTTTTGTTTCGTTTACGCTTATCCTATTAGACATTCCATTCACCCTTGGCTGATAAATATGATTTTAGTCCCTTTAAAATTTGTAAGTTGGATTTTAGTCCCTCTAAATTTTGTTAGTCCACTTCCCGTCTTCTAATTTTGGCATGTATCACTTTTACTCCTCAAAATGATTTAGATATCCTTTTATAGTGGGACAAAAAGTGGTTTAGATAAGGCTTTCTTGAGGACTAAAAGTGTTGAATTTCAAAATTGAGAAGAAAAAAAACAATTTTTTAGAAAAACTAAAAGCAAACTTCAAAAATTTTAGAAACACAAAACATATTTTACCCTATTTTTTATATTTCATTTGTATATGTATGATAATAAAAAAAATTGAACCCACTGATTTTGGGTCCTGGATCCTTCACTGGGGCCAGAGGTGGTGGTGGACTAGTGGTGCCTGTGGTGGAGGTGCACAAAACCATCAAGATGCTAAGCTCACTAAGCTGGCAAAAGAGCTTTGAGACAAAGTTCTTCCCACCCGAGGATAGAATGTGAATCAATCATAAATGCACCTAAGAACTACGATTCTAAAGAGGCATAGTTCTCAACCTCCCCTTTTTCGTTTGCTTTTGGTTGATGAAAGATGGGGTAAGGCTCGATCACGGACAAGTGAAACACTAAAACCAAACTTCAAAAAATTCACAAACACAACATATTTTACCTTATTTTAAATTTTATTTGTATATTTATGATAATAAATAATATTACTTTTTCTAAAAAATAATTTGATCGCTGATCATGTGTGCTGGATTTGTCATTGTAGAAAATAATTCAAATTTATAATTTCAAATGTTTAGGATATTGTTTAGATTTAAAAAAAAAAGATATTATTTTATTCTTAGGATGTTGGTTGGAATTAAAGATATATTATGTAAATTAGAGATTTATTTTCTCTTTTAAGATTATAATATTATGTCTATGTATAAAAGTTCTCTAGAGAAGCTGAATCACATTAAATAAATTTGTGATGTTTTTTTTATTTCGTTTATGATATTGTTTATTGTTCTTGGTTATATGATTTGTGAATAATAAAAATATGATTGTATTTTTTTCCTAACATGTCATTGGACTAGAGGTGGTGGTGATGAAGGTGGACATGATGGTGACATGGTATAGTGCTAGATACCTAATGTGTTTTTAAAACTAAAACTCAAATTTATAAATCTTCTTTTCTTTTTGGTTTTAAAACTAATGTAAAAATGTTTTAAAAATAAATAAAAAACATTTCAGTTCTATTTTTATCAAAAGTGTTTTGTTTTAAAAATTATATTTAAAAAACAAAAATTAGAAACTTAATGGTAACCAGCCCGAATAAGAAAATCAATTATTACTCATTTATTTCTGGCAGTGTCTTGTTTTCTTCTCCCACCCACACTCTCTAAAACTTATTCTATAAAACAATTTTTTAAAAACCAAAGTACAATCAAACACTTTAATTTTCGGTAAAACTGAAAGAAACTATGGCTCATTTGTCTCAAGTTGTATTCACGTAAATACAAACTCCTACAATTAATTTTATAAAGCCATGTGCTTGTATGAAGTTCACAGTTCTGAATTTATGCTTGAAACGATCAAATTGACAAAAATAATTGAAGAAACGCCAAGAAGAGCATATATAATTAAATTTCTAGAATTGGAAAAACAATAGGCGAAAAATGTCCACATGGGTATGGCCTAAAACTTTAGGGGGAAAGGGATATTAATGTCGAGGGGTTTGTCTTTAAGGTGAAGGGGAAAGCAACGTTGTTTCCCACCTCCAAAAACAAACAAGAACCAGAACTGAACTAGGGTTTTACTTGGAAAGCCAAAAGGAACTTCAATTCGTGTCCAATTTGTCATCAACTTTTAGTTCTGGCAGGTTGTGATAGGACCAGATTTCTGATCCAAATAATAAATCTTAAGTCTTATCTATGGACTTCCTTTGTGAATAATGTACACTGAAAGGCAACATAGAGGGTGTGGTCTTCACAGTTCACACTTCCACCTTTCGTACATGGTTCATGTGGTTCATTCACACAAAGCTACGTTTGGTTTGACTTCGATAAAAGTAAGATGTAAAAGAAAAATAGGCGGAGAGAAATAAATAAGGAAAAAATATATTTACAAAATTTAGATACAATTTTTTTATAAAATAATTTTATTATTTAATCACATACTATTATATATATATATATATATGATAAGGATAAGTTTGTTAACTTTTAAAAAGAAAGAATAAAATTATTTATTGTTAGTATAAAACTATACAATATATGTTTATCTTTAACACATAGTATTTATTATGATGATTATTGAGATAAAATTTTAATATTAATTAGAAAATAACACCCAAAATTTATATCTAAGTTTTGTGTATTTACTATTTAATTGAGGAAAAAGAAAGAAAGAATCATGTTAAAAAAAAACTCCTTAAGTGAAGAGAAATAGATAATGAAGAAAATTGTGTTAAAATAATGCACTTATTTATCTACTTGTTTATTACTATAAATTATATAATGGTTGTTTAATATAATTATAGTTTTCTTAATTATTTAATTTTAAAAATAATCATTTTTTGTTATTTAAACAATAAAAAAATTAATTTTCTTTCTGTTTTTTTCCTGTTGGCAAGCATAAATAAAATAAATTACACAGCACACCAATTTTGAATAAATAGTCCTTTCTAGATGATGACATATTGACATGTACTCGCTCAATACCCACGTTAAAATCTTTCGTCTCCTACACATAACAGAAAAGGTACCCCATCTCCTCCCAAGATATTACTTTTGCATTTTCGTTTCAGCATATTATTATTTTAAATGTTTACCTTCATTACTGTTTTAATGCTTAAATTTGAGTGTATTTTTTTCTCTCAAATTTAAAAATATTTTGTTACTCTTAGTTTTGATAAATTATTTTTTTTACTCTCTAACATAATAAGTTTACATTTTATGATAATTTTAAAATATAAATTCAAGCAACTAAAAAATAAAAATTAATTTATGACAACTAAAAATTATCATAAAGTATCAATTTATTATGTCAAAGACTAAAAGAAATAATATTTTATCAAAATCCAGAAACTGAAAAAAGCAATTCTAAATTTTAGGGACTACAAAAAGCACACACTCCAAATTTATGGACTAAAACAATAATTAACCTTATTTAAACTAGTTTTAATACTAAAAATCAATTTTTATATTTATTTTAAAAGTTGTTGAAACCAGTTTAAAAAAAAAAATTGATTTTCCAAATTAAATTATAATAGTGATTCATTTTGAATTGGTTGACAACTTATGGGATAATTAATATATAATGGTACATGTTTTTAATTAATAAATTAATTTTTATTTTTAACTGCTTAAATTTATATTTTAAAACTATCATAAAATACTAAAACTCATCATAAAATGTCAATTTATTATATTAGAGACTAAAAATAATAATTTTTCAAAATTTAAAAACTAAAAAAAATATTTTTAAATTTCAGAAACTAAAAAAAAAACACATTCTCGAAATTTAGGAACTAAACAGGACTTATATAAGCCTAAATCTTTCAATGTAGTATTTTGCATTTTAAATCTTATGAATCAGGCAGTGAGATTAACTTTCAGAAACAAAGATAGTACGGTAATTAAGTAAAACTCTGTGTTACAGGTAAATTTATTTTAAATCACAGGTTATTTTCACTATCACAAACTACTTTAAACTATGTTGGATTGATGGTAAGTGATGGAGTAGAGAATAGTGAGTGAATGAGAAAGTTGATCCCATGGTTGTTGTGTAAAAAATAAGAATAAATCATAATGGAATTAAGGGGATGAGACATGATGCCTTCCATACCATTATTTAGTCCAAATTTAATTCATCCTCAATACTACGGGATCAAACAAAACTTTTAAAATGAAAAATCTCTATTTTTACCGGTTAAAAACACCTAATCCTTGAAAGTTATTTTTAAGAGAGAGTAATATAGGAACTATAAAGTTATCATATATTTCGTTCCAAACAATAAAATGTAATTTCCATTTAATTCTATTTCATTATAAAATATTCAAACAATAAAATAGTATTTCTAATTCATTTCATTCTAATTCATTTTGTCACATTATGTTTTGATCCACTCTTCGGGGGTTTTTTTTTTTATCATTTTGGGGTATTTTTTTAAATAGTACTCCCATTTTATAATTTTAAAAAAATTACCCCAAATAAAAAAAAATCCACTCTTATTTATTTTCTGCCATCAATCAAAATATATACCTTAGGTAATTCTAATTTTTAAATAAAAAAACATGATTTCTGTGTAAGAAAATTGTCAGGTGTACTGTAATAGTTTGTATAAAGAATATAAACTAATTAAACATGTTCGTTGTTAAAGAAAGTAATACAAAAGGGAGAAAAAATTATACAGTCAGACTAAAAAGTTTTACATAAATTTTTTTAGGTAGTTATCCAATAATCATAACTTATTATATATAATAAATTTATTAATTTTTAAAATAATTTAAATAATAATTTATGATTAATAATAATATAAAATAATTTTAAAATATGTGCGTAGCCATTAAATTCAATACAAAATAATATGTAAAAACAACTAAACAAGTGTGCAACAAAACAAATGTTAGTTTGAAGTTTAATGCAACCACCATGCAGTGATATCTAAGCATGTAATTCATGCTTTAGAACCACCGACCAAGTCCAACCTTTCACGTTCAAATTCTGTGGCCTCATTAATCATTATATGCAGTTTGCAGCCTTCCATCCACCTTCTTGTTCTCAAAAAAGTTAAACATGGCCAAGTGAATTAAAAAAAATTTGAGTGACATCTATTCGCATAATGGATTTTTTATGTTGACATAACATTAACAATATTGTGGACCATTAACATTAACAATGTTATGCTACATAAGAGAAAACTATGAAAATAAATTAATAAATCATACATTATATGATAATTAATAGATACTTGCATTACAATGTTAAATAGGAAGTAGAACATTAATTTCTTAAATATTTATGTTCATTGATTCATTTTTCTGTCTAATAATTTATTTTCAGGGTTCGTTGAGATAGGAACAGAATCACTTGCAAAAGGATCATGTGATCTAATACATAGATAGATAATTAGATTAGACAGGTGTGTGTGTTTAGGGGGCTGATTTGACATTGCATCCGATGAACCGATGTCAAATGATTTGATTCCAAGTCTTTATGGCAACCCAATATTGTATGGGCTATGCCTAATCCTTTATGCCAGGGTATTATTACAATTAATCCATTATTTATATTGGGCTGTTTAAAAGTGTTAGAACAAAATGCAACCAACAATAGGTAATTTAATAATAGTGTATTAGTGTTTAGTGACAGCCTAACAGACTCAATCTTGTCAAAAGAAGAAGGAAAAAAATAAAGGAATCCCAGGAGCTATAATTGCAGAGACTACTTATTCATCAATGTCCATAAGTTTGGCAAATTTTATAAATTTAGGTAATTCATTTTTCACATTTATATATAAAAATTAAATATAATGTCCCAAAAACACAAAATAAGAATTAACTCTAAACTAAACTAAAGCCAATTTTTAAATTATTTTTTTCTTATACGGACTTGTATAACTAGTTACTACACTTATATCATTTTAAAAGTTTAAATCCTAGCAACAGATAAACAACTTACAGACTCCATAACATTCATTGGACTATGCCTTTCTCTCTTTCTCTGGACACTGATTAAAAAATATTTAGTATGCTTTATTAAATACTTCTAATTACTTAAAAATATTAAATACTTTTTTTTAATATAAACTAATAATTTTATTTTAATAATTTTTGCAAGAAGGAAATCAGTAAACTCTATTTTCAGTATTTTGTATATAAAAAAAGCTCTATTTCGCAAAATATGTTATAACTTTGGATTTTCGTTCCCTTTTGCAGCCCATATTAAACGGAGGAAATGTAGTAGCCCATGAATTATTAGCGGGTCAATCATTTTCGTGTCCTATCCAAGGCCCAATTATGTGTGTATGTGTGAATTATAAAAAATAATGGGTACTTTAGAGAACAATTGAAAAGTAAAATAGTCTTGATAAAAAGTGAAGACCAAAGAAATATAATTTTATTATTAAAGTTTTTTTTTTATATTCATCCATTATAACAATTATAGATCAGGATTCTAATTAATTAGATAAAAATATGAATTGAGCCAATAAAATTATAAGCTCAAATATATTTTGATTCGATTGGAATTGACTAAATTGGATTAAGCTAATTGGGATATGCAATGGTCTAAAAAATGTAAAATAATAATAGAATTATTATGGGTTTCTATTTTATTATATTAAAATATCATTTAGACATATTTATTTTAAGTAATAACAATTGTTTTGAAATCTTTAAATATAGTTAGTTAAAGCCATTTAATACAAGTTAATAAAGTAAATTGTTTGAAAATAATATTTTAAACTCTAAAAAAAATGTTAAAAAGATGGGCGAACAAATCAACCATGATAAAATAAGTTGCCTCATGCTTTACCTATGCTTTAGTTTTTGCTTTCTTGGGCTTTTGCCCCTTATATCAGCAAAAACAAAGTTGGCACATGCTAATGATTTGTTAACTTAAATTAAATTTGAGGCAGTTGATATTTATATCTCTATTTGTTAATAATGCACCTCCTTTTCTTATTTGTTTTCCAAAAATATCTTCAATTAAAAATTAAGTTCCACAGTCTTCCTAAGGCCAGCACTATTGAATTTGAAAGATACAGACTTTTCTCCTTCCTTAGCTGCGACTTCCCCTGGCTCCTATCTCCAACACCTTTTACTAGGGGGCATAGTACTACATTATTTATTTTTTTACCGAAATTTTCAGCATTGAGCTTTAAAATTCTTCTTCTAAGTTTTGTTGCTTGTCATTAGTATTACTGTTATATGCTTCAGCATGATGTTTCTTGTCGATGTGCCCAGAAAAGAGAAAGAAAAAAGAAAAAAAGAATCTAGTTAACTTTAGGTTGATAAGTAGAAACGCTACAATCTAAAACAATTTAGTTGAATTCATCACACTCTAAAAAGAAGAAAAATGAGAGTGATAAGAATTTGGATAATTTATCACCAAGTAAAAACCTTAGTTCTATAAAAATTGAAAACAATTACAATAAAAATATATAAATAAATTTCACTCAACTGATTTGGAATCTAAGTACATGCTATTTTTTGTAAAAAATATTCACTGGGTAGTCATAAATATTCATTAAAGTAATGGATAAACTTGGTGGGCTAAGAAAAAGAACGGAATGACATTAAAATTAAAATGACAATAAAAATAAAGTGATCCACCAAAAATATTCAAAGTTTTATATTTATTAATGAATAAAAAAATGTGTTATACCCTTTAAATGTATTCTTTGGTCTTCTTCCAAAATATTTTAATTCCCACCCAAAATAGCTATTTGGGCCAAGTACACTTCAACATCTATTCTTTAAGTTTCTTTGTAACTTAGCAATGTAACTCACCAATTAATATTTTCTCCTTCATAGAAGTTAAAAGACTATATCCTTTTAACTCTTGCACTTATTAGGCCAATTGAAGAATTGGATTTCTCTTGCAATTGAGCAAAATCTTTGATCACATCACTTAGAGTGTCGTTTCTTGCACTTTTATTTAATTTTAGAGAGTCTAATCTGGGATATATTTGATGTGGACATCAAAGCCTAAGCCCATGAAAATCACCAGACCCAAGCCCATGACCAGATGGAAGCCCAAGATCCAATACAAGGCATAGGAGGACCCATGACAAGAGCAAGAGCTAAAAAGACCCAAGAAGCTTTGAAACATATGGTGGTTATTATGAGGGCAATTCAAATGCAGGGAGAGGCCCAACACCTGGAGGCCCACAAGGGAAAGTTGCTAGTCCTATGTGTTGATTGCTTGGAATGAAGGCCCAATTACAAACTTTGG